>NW_020272857.1:1092062-1340618 GCF_003268045.1 Sipha flava | reverse complement strand
ATACTAAATAGACTAAATATAATACTATGGATGATAATAATTATTATTGTGACGACGATACTAAATAGACTAAATATAATACTATGGATGATAATAATTATTATTGTGACGACGCCCCGATAACAAATACAATGTAATCTAAATATAGTTGGGTTTTTTTTAAGCAATTACGAGTCGGTCGGCAATCTAAGATTAAACCACTTCTCAACATTAACATCTATTTTATAATGCTACTATATTTCAATATACAAGTATAAATATAAAATATTTGATATTTTGTGTTTATACATATATGTATATGTATAATGAATGTTATATCGTCGTAATATTAATTTTAAATATTGGCTATTTTTGCAGTTTTAATAAAGGACCTTAAAAAATCAATGGGGGGGGGTTTGAACACCCAAACCCCCCCCCATGTGTACGCCACTGGGGCGGCTGAATATGAGATAGCGGCTAATTTTTTATATTTTCAATATTTGATGATCTAATATTTTTGAAGTGAAACTTCTTTACAAAATAAAAATTGTGTCTCAAAAAAAAAAAAATATTTATCGCCAATCACGGCGTCACGACACACACACACATACTCGGTAACGGTCGAGTACTGTCGATAGATCCAAACAGTGGCGTGCCGAATATAGGTATAAATGAAGCCCAGGCATCAAATTAAAAAAGGGTGGGTGGTTGTAGGATAATAATTTGTAAATCACATAATTATCGTATATATTCAGGTAGAGAAATATTGATATATGAATTCTGAATAAGATGAATTTAAATATGGGTGGATAGGTGGTAATCTAGACTTTGTAATTGGCATCAAAAAAATTTTTATCTCGGCACGCCACTGGATCTAAAGATTTACAAACAATCTATCCTTATGTTGACATTACACTTAGAATGTTTTTGTGTACACCAGCAACGAATTGTTCTTCAGAAAGATCTTTTTCAACCCGCAGAAATTTGTATTTAGTATAAAATATAATAGCGTTGGTATATAATAGCGTTTTTTATTGTTGCCCCATAGTATCAAATTACTAAATACGGCCCTCGGAGGTGAATAAATATATTTGCCTATAATAATTTACGTACCTAGTAGCATGTACGACAAGGCATAACTTATGTGAAATTAAAAATGCTGAATTAATTATATAATTTGTAAAGTCTTTATGGGAGGAGAGTGATAAGTTTATTTTCTACTGTACAAAAATGTTTGCATGCCCTTAGTAAATAAACTACCAAGGTTAGACTTTAAGGCCCTTGTCACACTAGGGCGACACGACGCGACGCGATTATAAATAAATATCGTGCGATAATCGTTTGTTTTATAAAACATGGGTTAATATATTGGAGACCTCCCACCCACGCGATGCGACACGAAATCAACTAATCGTGAGCAATTGGTGCTGTCAGTCGCTTGATAAAAGTTTCCTAGTCAACCACATGACTTCAATAACATAATAAATAAATATATTATTTTAATAATATTAAAACTGTACTATATTTTACTTTATTTACTTTATTACTTATTATACTTGACTAGTAGGTATAATTACATAATTAATTATATCATTTGGCAAATATCACTATAGCGGCAACAAAAATTCGACAGTTAATATTATTTTGTATGAATGGATGTATCCAATATTTCCTTTTCTTTTTTCGGTGTCAATACCAATATGACACAATACAATATTCGTCATCTTCAGAAGACGACATGATTGCTACTAACTACTGAGCAACTCTAGTTGCCAAAACATCGCCTATAGTGTGCAGAACTCTTGACGTCAGGTCGTATGATATTTTACTTGACAACTATTTTCTTAAATCGCATCAACGTCGCGTCGCCCAATTGGGAGGAGGGTCTAAGAGTATATTTTTTAATCGGTCTAACACCTAGGTTTTCCTAACTTTCCTAACTTTAGAAAGTTGATATGTCTCTACTGATTTTTGTATTCAAAATTGTATAAATTTATTTATTTTTATTTAAATTTATTAAAATAAAATAATTATGGTTAAAGTCTACATTTTTTTTTCAAATACGTCAATAATTCTTATGGCAAACATCCTTTCGAAAAATAGTATGACATATAGCTGTCATAGACATGCGTTATAGACGTAATATTTTATCATAGTGTTATTACTGGTTTATAGTCATTTTTATAAATTGAATATTATTTTTTTTAATATAATATTAATTATTATTGTTGTTACAACATATTATTTTATAACATTTTTAAAAAGAAGGAAAAATATTTCATATTTTTATATCAATTTTTTAAATTATAATATAATTGATTTTGCTGTTTTTGTTTTTTTTTCATCCAGATATCTAGTTAGGTAGGTACGTGTAATATAATGATTTTCAGAATTAATTTAAACTTAATTACTTTTTTGGATGGTTTAAATGATGAAATTACAAATTTATTTTTTGATTTCCAACTAGGATCTGTTTAGCATAATTAGAGAAGTTTATTTTACAGCCTTTTATGCTCTGTTTATATTTTAATTTACCTATATCCAGTAACGTACGCATGATTTTAGTCGGGTTGGGATTTCACTATAGGTTGATCAGAAACTTATCAATATAAACAACAGTTTAAACACAAAATAATTCTTTCATATTCATACTAGTTTTTTTATATTGTCTTAACTCTTAAAATATAATTTTTTTTGTTAATAACATATTATATACCTAGTGTAAATACAATAATAATATAACTAATCGATATTCATACAGTTTTAATAGTAATAATTTTATGTTTTATTTATACTTTTTATATTTAATTTATTATAAATTATAGATTTAGTCTTAAATTATTTAATTATTAATTATTATTATTAATTAATTAATCAACAATTTGAATTTTTAACTAAGTCTTTTAGAACGTCATCAGGTAGTACATTTACATGTGTATGGATGTTAAGTAATATTTCGGGGAGGGGGATGTTAAAACCATAGAACCCTATCATTGCGTACGCCACTGCCTATATCGTCTATATCTATAATAGAAATAGTTATTTAGATGTGTATTATTTACTATTACTCATTAAGTAAATTATAAAAATGAAGAATAAGAAAATCTAAAATATGGGTTGCACCTTTAGAGAAATAAGTAACATATTTTATTTAAAGTTATGTTTTTCTCGATTTCCCACGATAAAAATATTAATTTAAATTCAAATGATTGTCTAATTTATTTTCCAAAATAATATTCCTTGTGTTCAAGTTATGAAATGCATAAATTATATTTTAAGAGAATAATTTACATTTTTAGAACTAATAGTTAAAAATATAATTATACAATGGCATAAAAGAGAAAACATTTCAACCAGACAAATATTGAAAATAAAAAAATTTAATTAACATTTCCTTTTACATCTTGGTTGTGTACTTAGTTTTATTTATTAGGGTAAAATGTATAATGCATTATTCTTGTTAACAATTCTTAGCTGTACTGTTTAGTTTGTTATATTAATATTCTAGTTAAAAATGGTTTTAGAGTTTTCAATGTTTTTATTATACATTAATTAATTACAAGTTTCTTAAATAATATATTTATGAAAATATTTTATCATTTTTAAAATATTTTAAAATATTATACATTTTATTTTTTGTATGATTTCGAAAGAAAAATACATAAATATGATTGAAATTCTTGCAATTCTCATTCGATAGTTTACCTTTTAAAATATAAATAATTGTAAAGTTATAGGTGATTGATTACTAAAGAAACTAATTCATAATGACGTATATTTTTTAATGTTATAACATACTTTTATGTTTCATAATAATATAGTTTGTTATATTTGTAATAAATAAATGAAAATGATTAAGACATGTTTGTTATAAATATATTTATGTAAATATAGTTATATAGTACCGTATGTATGTATTGAAATTAGTGAATTTTAAAATTAAATCGTAGAATTGGTTGGTTTATACACTGTGTATTTATAATTTACCATGATTTATGTTGAAATAATAATAGCAAATTAATTTACAGTTTAAAAGGATAAATAATAATCGAAATTGATTCATCAGCTATACTAGTGTTAGTAGTACACGTTAGAATAAGATTATAACTATCAATAATTTTTTTCATCATAAATATTACATTTAGTTGTTGACAAAATATATGATAAACACTTACGTCTTGCTTATATATAATTATGTTTACTATTTTTTTTAGTGCTCGTAAATACATTGTCTAATAAAAAAAACTGTATGTTATAAAAAATGAAAAAAAAGAATTATCATCATACAAAAGTATGAATTCCATAATATAACGAATAAAATAAACATATACACGCTAACGGCTGTTTAGGTATAGGTAACGCGCCATGCGATGTACTAATAAAACAAAAGTAGGTAAGTACGATACTCCATATTTTAGTTGGATACAATTTTAAAATGAAAATGATTAAAAATAATAGAACTATTAAATGTGTTTCGTTTTTAAACTGTTATATATAAAATAATACTTAAGATGAATAAAAATGGTAGTGTTGGGTGTATTTTGCATGATTCTATAAACATTGAATCCGTGTACCTGTATAGTTATTTAGACCGTGTACCCGTGTATTTTCTTCGGTCCTTGTACCCATGAGATTGCCTAAATATTTGTAAATATATGTACGTATATATATATATGTATAAAAGCCAATGCACTCACTCATCGCTGTATATTAAAAACTACAGAACTTACAAATTTGAAATTTCGAATAGTGGTTCCTTTAAAGGCAGGTTCCCACGGTGCATAGTTCACCGAGCCACGAGTCAAATATGCTGGTTTAGTACACTACACGCTCCGTGGAAACGCTCTTGCTCGTCTAGGCGAATTATAACTTGGCAAGGCTTGTGGCTATTCAACAATTGTCGTGTCCGCGCCAAAGGAAACACGTTGCGCATTTAAACAGCGTTCTCACAGACACGCGATTCGGTCAGTCTGTACTGTATAGTGGATTTTTATTTTATGGCATGTTTAGTAATGAACAAACGAAGACTAAGACTATGGTAGTCTTGGTCTTGTTCTTGCAGACTCATTTTTGGTCTTGGTTTTGCACTTCAAGCCTTGGTCTTGCTGCAAGACTCTTGCATTATTTAAAAATTGTATTTGCAATAAGACCAAGACCACCTTTGCTCATCACTATACATGTTGTGTAAATTTTGATTACACATTCGGCATTGATACACATTTTTTTCTGGCTTTTTAAATTTGAAATATTTAGTATAAATAGTCGTGCATCGTGGGAATGATGTAGAAATTGTAGGCTTGTGATTTGCCGAGTATAGTAGTAGGCTCTGGACAACAATTACGCCGCCCAAAGTTTGTCGAGCCACGCGCTGTAGGTACCCACCTTAATACTTTAGCCGTGCAGTAAGAAAATATTTAAAAAGATGTTACGCTTAAGTGGATCAATTAATAATAATTATTCACTGCCAATACGTATGGCTGCATCCGAATTGGGTCCCAAATTTAAAATTACTACACTAGTTGGGTCCCGAATTACTTTAGATACTACACTAATCGAGTCCTGAATTATTTTAGATGCTACACTTGTTGTTAATATATGTTAAATATAAGTAATAAATAATAATACATTTTACACAAAACATTAACAAAAAACTAAAGAAATTATTAAATATAACAATAATGAATGTATTCAATGATTTTACGAAGTGTATAGATAAAAAATATTAATTATGGAATGGTTTTAAAATTTTAATTTAAACGAAATTTTTATAAACGTGTATTTCAAATACACGAATACTTGAGTGTGTATTAATACACGTGTACCCAGATTTGAATTATACGTGTAATTCATTACATAGGTATTAATACGTCCAAAGACGGATACTAGGAATCCTGTTAAAATCGCGAGCTCTAATGTATATTTAAATATTTTGTCTTGATGAAAATGGCATCACATTCAAGGGACAAGGTACTGCAATTGATAAAAGTGAGAAATTCAATTTTTATATCTACACTTGACTTGACACATAATACACCGTCCCAAAAATATTATCATATTTTGATAATTAGCTTTGCCGATATATACAACAGTTTTCAATAGAAATCAGGTAGAACTAATTTGATCTTAACTAAATAGTTCAGTTTCAATTTTTTTTTTTTTTAGACATATTGATGTAATAATTAAAATATTATCCGAATCGTGCATATTGATTGTACGAGAATTAGTGATCTGAATTTAATATTAAATCCAGGAAGTGAAACTTTTAGCAAGTTATTTATTGGCACTGAAATAAAAGTGGAAGGCTTAAGAAGACGATATTCATAAAATACATTAAATTAATGCGATTTTAACGTGTTTGGATAAATCAAAGTTCTTCATGTATTTTTTTCGAAATGGTTTATTTAATTTTTATGAAGGGTAGGTAACAAATTATTTATTTAACTCTAGTATAAAAAAAAACCAAATCGGGGTCATCTTCTAATTAGTTTTACTACCTATTTTGATAAAATAATTTTTCATTAGCTATCATAATTATATTACACCTATACGGATACATTTTCATTCTTCTTCTATTTCGCTTTTCTCTCAACTATTTGGGGTCGGCCACCCTTGTCATACGGATATATTTTCATAAACCTTTAAAATTGAATAATTTTATTACTATTGATATTTCTATTTTTTAAGTTTTTGAGCTTGAATACACCTTCTGGTTCCTCATTTTATAGTTATGCACATCGTTTTGAATACTTTTATTATTTGATAATCAGACAAGTTTTTGTACACCCTTAATCGTGGAATAAAGGAAAACCAGCGACGAAGTTTATTATACTTTGTCGTATGGTTTCGGCTGATAAGTAGGTAGCTGGTTGTTAAACTATAATGTTATTATACTTTCAGTGTTTACCGTGCAGTTGCAGTCACAATTTACATGTTTAAATTTAAAAAATAAATGTATACATTTATGTATTTTTTTATTTTTTTATTTTAGTATCGTGTTGGCCAACTTTACATGATTGCAAGGCACAGTTACGAACAGACGGAAAACGGAGAAGGCGTAGAGACTATAATTAATGTTCCCTGCGAAGACCCCGTTCACGGAAAGGGACAATTTACTGAAAAAAGGATACATTTGTCAAAGTAATCTAATTTTCTTTGTTCATTACATTACACGCAAAATTCGTGTCTTAACGATGCGATGTCGTAAGCGAACGTCTTACGAGCATTTTAAGAGTTTCAAATTGATTGTAGTATCTATACTAACAATTATTGTAGCATAATAGTACCTAATATAATATAGGTATATTTACGAGTTTGTGAATTATCGTTGGAACGCGCGCTTGGTAATCGAACTTTATTTATTGAATTTCATGCAAAATAAGTAATTATTGATAGTGAAAAATAAGTTCTTATAATATATTACAATAACTTATTGTCGATTAAAATGTTATGTATAATTTAAGAGTACATTTTTGTTTATTAAATAATTTTTTTTTATTTAATTTTTTTGTTATATTCTTAATTATTCAGCTACACAATTTATTATAGGTATAAGTTATTTACAAAAAATAAAAAAAAAATTAATTACTCAAGTCAGTATTTTTACTAATTGTTTTCGGACAATATTATGCTAGATTATAAATTTCAAATTTTTGTAGATTTAAAGTCTTATGGTATTCATTTTAATGAGACTAAATGGTCTATAACATTTTGGTTGGGAAAAATTATATTATTTTTGTTTGTTAAAACAATAAATACAATTATGGGATTATGGGACTATCAGCCGTTCTACTTTTTCCATCGCATAGAATAGTTGTATATCTATCTACTAGATGTCATTAGTATCGTAAAAATTAAAAATGATGGCACGAAAAATGAAAAAAAGATTGTTGCAAATAAGCAACACGACGCATTGAAGGGTTAATATTATTTTATTTTATCTCTATAGTCGTTTGCCATATTGGGTTCAAGCCATTATTCCAAAAGTATTTTACATCATCGAAAAGTCGTGGAATTATTATCCCTTTACAGTTACAGGTAAATATATTGATTCAAAATAATTAATATATGTACTAATAAAATATAATTTATGGAAATAAATATTTATATGTATGTGGGATTATATACGTTTTCCACTGATTAGAAATACAAAACTAGTTAAGTAGCGTGTATTGCTATATTTTAAAGGCACTTAAAGATGTACACACATAAAGTTTAATGTTTGTCGATTTTGTATAATGAGAACGAAATAACTAGTTTACTTAATGCATTTCTCGTTAAAATTTTAAATAATGGTTTTTATTATATTAGTAATAAGTGATAATGTAGAGACCTGAAGCGTGAATTTATTACGTAAATTTAGTTAAATAAAGTTATTAATGATTGGATAGTTAATTATTTTTAATTAATAATATTACTTGAAATTAGTTCAACATCATAAAATATTAAACAATAACTATTTCATACAATTTAACTCTTTCCAGAGGATACATTGTACTTGCGAAAAATGTGAATTTATTGTTATAAATTTTATTAAAATTTAATATATAAATTATAGAGGACTAAATTAATAGTAGATAATATATATATAGTATACATACATATATATATGTGTGTAATACACTTAGAGTAATAATTCATTTTTATGTTTACTAATTTGTTCAATACTTTTCATATTAAACGTGGTAAAATGTATTATGCATACGTTTATTTGAAGTATACATGTAAACAAAGAATAAATAACAAAATCTTATTTATGTAATTTCTTTTAGTATTCAATTTTTAATGCAAATATACACTTCCAACTAATATGCATTTATTTTGTTTGATTTTATGTGCTTGGCGAAATTGGAATTACAGAATATACTGTGCGTATATCATTATATAAGATAAATAAGCATTATATTTTTGTGAAAAAACTTTCTATTTTTTTGTTTTTTTTTTCAGTGCTCGTTTATTCCTAAATTGCGCGTTACAATCCATACCAAGTTCGAAGATAACTCGGGAATAACAGAAAATGTAATCATCCACTGTTTACTTATTCTTTCACTCGTAACAATATATTTATCGAATTTCATACAATATGATATTGGAGTTTGTTAAGGATTTTTTTTTTTAATTCACAGTGTCTCGGGTTAACTGGCGAAAAGCTTGTAGAAAGGACTGTGGATTTTATAGACATCGCTTATGACGAAGTCAGTCCGAAACATTACAAAGAAGAAGAGGTAAATAATGTTAATCGTGTGATAATAATGTAGTGTGTGTGATACACATAGGACTAGCGCATCTTACCTATTGATAAATGCTCGTTTTTTATAAAACGTTTTTTTATAGGATCTTAAGTTTTTTCAATCGAAAAAGACTATGAGGGGCCCATTGACAGAAAATTGGAAAAATTCCACTTCGCCGATAATGTGTTCGTATAAAGTGGTCGAAGCGTCTTTTGAGGTATGGGGAATTCAAACCAAAGCTGAGGAATACATACAAAAAATAAGAATCCATTTTAAATAAATTACATTTTTAATATTATAAATGGCTTTGACTAGATCTCAAAATATATGCCACCGATAAAAAGTTTTCCCTAGTGGTATCACCATTTAAAATTTGATTTTCCCAAGTATGAGATTGTGTATAGATGTTAAAGTGTCGATTGCAAATCGTTACAAATTAAATAACAATTGATAAGATAATTTTCAATTTTGGCTGTACTGGAGTAAGATACCTCATTATTGAGCAAGTGAAAGTCAGTGATCATCAAAAATCTTGGTAACCGAGTAGTTCTTCATGCCGCGAGTGAACAGTCTACGACAGTTGAAAATACTGCGGAAACCAGCAAAATTGTGGCGCATACTTAAGGCGATGAACGACAATTTATTCAAGGCAATGGAGTAGTATAATCTTGGATGTGTGTGTGCATATACAGAGTGTGTTATATAATGATTTACCGATTTAAAGTGGTTAGCTAAAGTGGCATTAAGCTCCCTTCACTTAAAAATAAATCTTCACGGTGTGCTTTGAACTTGTAAGACATTATCGTTAACTAGACTAAACATTAATATAAGCAATTTCCGAAGATTTAGAACAACAACCAAATTAATTAACTAATTAACTAACTATTAATTAACTAATTTAGCACAAGAGCTGCTCCTATTTTAAACGATAAAAAAATAATAAATTACTAGTTGATTTTTTTACGTATAAATATATTATAAGTGAAAACAAAATTGACTGAAAATATTGTAATAGTTTGATATTAGAATGTTTTGCGGGTCCCCATATTTGTATCCCGTAAGACCAAACTGGTCTAATTACAATTTTGTATATGAGCATTTTATTTGCTTGACTGATTTTTGATTTTAGGATAGGACGAAGTTAATGGAGCCGGATGTTTGTTTCTTTACGTTTCGTTTTAGTATAGTGTGACCATGTCAATCTTTTATCTAAAGTTATACCCAGGTACTTTGTGAAGATTAGATAGGGATATATGTACCATTTAGAATAAGAAGAGGACATTCGTTACGTTGTATTATGAAATTTACTTGCACCGATGTAGCCTCATTGATTTTTATCCTCCAGTAATTAGCCCAGGTAATTATAAGGTTTAAGTGTGATTGTATATAATCAGTAGCTTTATTTTCGTCAGGATTTGAAGCTAGGATTGCCGTACATCGCCGTAAATTGCATGTATATTGTTGTTAGTTGATGGAATGTTCGAGGTGTAGACGTTGTAAAGTATAGGCGATTCTTCCCTGAGCTGGCTGGCTTCTATTGTGTGGGAGATGGAGTTACTGTTTTTAATACGTACGGATAATGATATATTTTCTATGAAGAATTTTATGATAAGATAATAAGATGGTGGTAGTAAATGTTTAAGCTTGTAGAGTAAGCCAAAACCTTGAGAGATATTGAGGAAGACTCTTGGGTATAATTGTTTTTTTTTCAAAAAAAGTAGATATGTGGTCAATTATTTTATGAACTTCGTGGATGTTTGGTGCGGAAACCAAATTAAGATATTGGCAGTATGTTATTTTCATATATTATATTTGTAATACGTTTTAGAAGTAGTTACTAAATGTAGGTAGCAGGTTGATTGGCCGATATGATGATCCTAATTTCTTGGGTTTATTTGGTATGGAAATCATGAGGATAATTAAGTGTTTCCACGTTGGAGGAAAATGGGAAAGTCTACATGGCATTGAAAATATGGGTTAACAGAAGTATTGACCTTTTTGTAAGATGTTTAGCTATTTTATTGGTTATTAAATCGTAAACGGAAGACTTTTTTTTTGGGTGTACATTTTTTATTGTTGTGTTTCAGATGAAGTGATTGGTTTGGTTGGTAGCGATTTTGGTAACCAAGCAAACAGAAATTAATGAACTGAGTTAACATGGTCATTATTTGGTAAGGAGGAAGGATGGGTAGTGAAAGCTTCGGATAACTGGTTTCCAAAGAGATTTGTTTTGTTGATGTCGGATGTCGCTAGTTAATTAATTAGTTAAGGATGATCTGCGCGAATTATTTCATACCCATTAATTTTGAAATTGGTATTTTTTGTCAAATTGGTTTCAGAGATAAATGCTAAATCAATGTTTTTGTTATGTAAGAAGCAGTATAGCTTATTTGCATGTTTTTTTTAAACCACTCGCTATCCAAAGAATTATTGATAAATGAGGTGTGGTGTTAGAGTTAGTTGACATTATTATTTTTAAGAAGTACTTGACGTATTAATTGAGTTAGAAGAGTTATAAGAGGGTTTATAATGGATTTTAAGTCGTTTATGAATGTTGTTAATTGTGACGTTATATTGTTTACAGATTTGGTATTTTGATTTTGTTGGCATTGTACATTGTTATTTAAGCGTGTATTATTTTTTAGTAATCGGGCATTAGGTAGATGATTTAATATTTAAATTAGGACCTGTGTTATTGTTTATATTTAGGTTTGACAATATGGGTTCATTTACATGATTTTTATAGTTGGATTGAATATTTTGTTTTGACGATCTGACTTGGTTCCCCGAGCTTGTAGGTTTTTTAAAACTTGACAGCCTCGATAATTTACAGGATGATCCCTTCCACATAGTGTACAATTGGAAGGAAGATTCCGGTTCTTGGTGTAGGACTCAGAGCTTTGTTGTTCTCCACAGCGCACGCAACGAGGCTTGCTGTTGTAGTAATGACGTGTATGACCGTCATTTTGACAATTTATACACTACGGTAATTGATTACGTACTTTGGGTTCCTAAACTTTGTTTTTGGTGTAGCAAAGTGAGGTTAGCGAGAAAATGTCTTTATTATTTAGAGTGGGTTCGAGGTTAATAAAAAATAATGGTAAAGGAATTTTTGTTAGATTTGAAGAACATTCGTAATATTTTGCGCTAAATGGCTGTTTTGACCGAGTTCTTCTTTAATAAATTTGATTTTCATTGATGTATGTTATTTTCAGGTTACTACGCAGTACGCTTTTTTGATTTTTAATTGATATGTATAAAAATCGACGATGTTTTTTCTTTTAAATATTTTATAATTGAGCGAAAAGACTATTTTTTCAGTTTCAAGTTTTAAGGCATTTATTGTACTTTTGCATGTAAATTCGGTTGTGGATTTAATTTTATTTTTTATATTAGTGCAGAAAGAACTGAAATCATTTATTTTTCTTTTGATAAGTATTGGTAGTGGTTTATTTTCTTCTATTACTAGTACATCTTCGTCCATTGTCTCAGTTTGGTCATTTTTGTCAACTTGAGACCAAGGGGTTAGTTTTCAGTGACAAATTTTGAATTTGGTTAATTTATAGTATATATAAAGTAAGGAAGGGGTTCCCTGTGGAAGAATGTTTTGAGCGCTTGTGTTTTTATAGAGGAAGTTACCAGGGGTGGATTGGCAATTATTTTCGGCCCAGAAAATATGAAATAAACCAGCCCATGAACTGCAAATTAAACTATTTTACCCCTCCCCCTCCCAAAAAATGCTTTATTTTGTATCCATTTCAAAATTTGTTTAGTTTCACCCCTAAATTAGTAAAATCTACAATAACTTTACTATAATTATAGTTATAATAGTTTTGGGTAAGTCACATGATTAATCAGTTCCAACTTGAACATGAAATTTGATGTTAATGCATCTTTAAATATATATTTATTTTTTTAATGATTTTTATTTATTTTACACAATAAACTTTTTTTTGGTAATTATATAATAATATAGAGCGGCACTAATAAAGATCGGCCCATCGGGAAGATTCCCGATTTTCCGATAGGCCAATCCGCCCCTGGAAGTTACTTCAACCCAGTTGTTATTAAAGACACCGTTATCAGATATGCTAGTTTCTGTATTTATAGCGAAACAGTTCAGTAGAATTGGATTTTTGTTTAGTGATTTAATTAATTATTTTTATTGGCGATATAGATTTGTTATTCATTACGGAGTTTTTGTTTTGTTGTTCAATGGGATCCATGTGAATAAATCGCTCTCTACTAATTTGGTGAAGAGTGCAAGCATATTATGGAATTCAGATTGATTGCGCAGTTTAAAGTCCAAGTTACGTGATTAGTGATATCTTGAGTAATCGTAATTTGGTAATACGTTTAATATAACGATAAATACGTACGTTAAATCAGATGTCGTTTCTTCTCCGTAAGGGAAAGCTCCTTGACAGGGATAGATGAAATTGATTTTTTGGATGTAAAATGCAAAGGTAAAAAGATATGTATACAATTTAGCGCAAGAAACTCACTATTTGAACTGGTTAAGATAAAAAAATCAAGAACAGAAAATCCATTGAGTGCTGGACTGCGAAAAGTCCAAAAGCGAATATGAAAAAATTAAAAATATAAATTTATATCACTATAAATGACTGCTAAAAGATATGTTTAAACACATAACGGAATTAAGAATAATACAGAACTGTCTAATTTAGGGTTGTCAGATTTTTAAAAATTTAAACTAGAGGACATATTGATTTTTTTTAAATTTTTTTGTTAATGTAACGTTTATATGTAAATAAAAATAAGTATATCCTTTTATATATCCCAATATTATTCTATGTTTTATTATTTAATAATTGAATAATAAATAATTTATGATACTACTATCAATCTTAACTTGTGAAAAATATTTTTCTAAGTTAAAAATGATTAAGAATAGTTCTCAATAGACTAGATATATAGATAGAATAGACTCAAGTCAAATATTCTGGTACCTTTCTTGTTGATTTTAATAGAAGACAATATAGTCGACAGTGGAAATTATAATTAACGATATTTCAAATTCATTTGTCAAACAATAACTTTAATAATATAAAATAACGTTGTCACTTATTACTGTTAATATAGCTTAATATTAAAAAAAAAAATAGCATTCATTTTTGATTTATATATGTATCATATACATTGTATACAGTACTCAAAGTGTATTTTATTCATATTTTTAGATATTAAATAAATATATTTTAAGAGTTAATATTATGCTATCATTGTTTTTTTGGTTTTTTAAAAAGCCATTGTGCCCTAAATAAAAATTCCTGTCTGGGCCCTCTGGTATCCAGGCCAACCTTGTGTAATATTAATATTGTATTATATAATGTATGTGTTTTGGGGGTTCTTTTCGCGCAGACGATTCGTGAGATTCTGCTGCTCGGTCATCGTCAAGCATTTGCGTGGATCGACGATTGGATATCGATGACGATCGCCGACGTACGCTCATACGAATGCGAAATGCAACGGCAAACTAACACCAAAGTGAACGCTTGCGCTCCGGACGAATCCGACGTCGACCAACAACAAACAGATGGTGTCGAACCACGATCTCCTAATCGGTTGTTGCCACTGACAAATATGTTCTTTCCGTCGTCGTCTCCGCAGCCCAATAAGAGCAGCAGTACGTCGTGGTTTTCTTGGTGATCGCTAAACGCACGTCGAAACCGAATCCTTTGATTGCCGATTGTATGATGGAACAATATAACATTACTTTTTTACATTTTAATTTTATTTTATTTTTGTTTTGCGACTTTTGCACGTTCAAATGTGCTTCGACAATATGCGAATCTTATTTAGCGGATTTTTTTCTCTCTCTCTCTCTATCAATCACTCGTATTATATCTATCAAACATCATCAATTCCCGATGATGGTTGTATTATATTATTATAACCGTTAACCTACATATGCATTATTTTAAGAGTTAAACGTTACGAATTGTTTGTATCATCTGTAATTATTACGCTCGAATAGTTTTTCCTCTCATTTTTATTCAATCTTTTTTTTTAAATATATATTTTTTTTAATCCACGTGTCATATTAATATCTTCGAACAAATTATACAACCATATACACACAAACATATACATTTAATTTATCGTATTTATCCATGTTGATTTAGATGGAATTGCCGTACGTTGACTAGATCGAGTTTTAATATAAATTACGATGATTTTCTTACGTATTTACATTAAGAATTACATCATCTACTACTTCTATGCTTTGAACCTCGTAGAACGCTACAGTTAATTTGCATACCTATTATAAACTAACTTTTGTCACTAAACGAGGAATGCTTTTGTTCATATATGACTCGATTAAATTTATACGAGTGTACTGTGTACATGATTTTCCGTACTTCTCGATCGATTATAATTAATAATAAAATGATAATTTGGGAAAACAATGATATATTTCCTTCCAGCTCATATTATATAATATTATGCCGAATATATGCCTCATTAATAGTTTGCACATTATTTTAATTTATATGCCACACCTGCACATATAATAAATTATATTTATGTGAATAATAAAAACACAGTAATCTACTTTACATTTATCGAACACGGAATGTTTAATATTTAGATAATTTATTTATACCCTACTTACCCGAGTAGAAAGAAAATAAGACATATTGCCACCTTCATTGAGTTATATTACGAATACCATTTCAATACTGTCAAAAACCGTAGTATTAATTTGTTTATTTTTTATTATTACAATTTTGTGTTATTTTTATTTTAAGCAATACAATGTTTAAACATTTTTTTCCAATAACGTTGTAGCCGGATTTTGTTCACTTTATAGATATTTTGATGTTATCAAATTAGATAAACTACTTCGATTTCTTTGATATAAATGTTATTTTTATTTATATTTTAATAATAAATCGGTCAACGTGGTTTGTATTAAATATATTTAAGTATAAAAAATCATGTTACACTTAACACAGTGAATAGGAATACGTAAAGTGTTTTAATAGCTTTATAAGTAAAATTTATTAACTATCAAATATATTACCATAATAGATTATATTATTATGTATAGTTCAAAACGTTTTTGTTTGGTGCAATTGAACAACAAATTATCTTTTTTGTTAAATTTATTTATTTTGTTTGTTTGTCGCGCTATAAAATATGTTTACCTTGCCTCATCACCGTATACGTGTGTATACGTATGAATCATACCTAACACTATAGTGCGCGCATATCCTGAGAAAATGACGTGGAAAATGGACGTCTCCGGGTACGTGGCTCTTCTAATGTGAGTTACGACCAAATGCGATTATACGTGCGTACAGGTAAGGTAGACGTGTGTAAATAACTTCTTTCAGATTGTTGGCGACAATTCCAACGCCTCCAATTGTCGTGGCAGTTACGGTAAAATTAAGCGAATTTTGTGCGTTGCCGACGCCGCAGAACAAATGTATTAGCGTGAACAAAACGGACGGTTATCGCGTAGCTTGCAGTAATGGTTTTCACGAGGAATATTTGGCCGAAGAGTGAGTAATTCGGGTCAATGGCGTGATTGCAGATGTATAGATCAGGGAAGGCACCTTGAGAGTTCAATGTCATTGGTATTGGAAACAGGGTGATAGAGGACTAAAAGACCATTATCTTTGGGTACTACACGAAGCTTTTAGGTTTCCCTCATTTTGGTCGTATAAAATTAACTATTCGGTAGTTTATTAATCTCGTGCAGGTTATATAATTTAATACGCTATTCAGTGGCGGCTCATGGGTGCTGATGAAGGGAGTGCGACAATATGAAATAGTCTAACCATTTATTCTTGATATTATAATTTTATTATTGTCCAAATGCTAGTATACAATCACGGTTTAAAACGTATGTGATTAAATAAGACACTCTCTTAATCGATAGTAATAAAATTCCTTATTTCATGATCGGAAACCGTAATCCGCGGGTAAACTGTACAGATTAGCCTGGAAAAAATTATTATTGATATTTATATTTTTGGACGACGTGGTGTATCGTCCATACGCTTGAAGGATACCGCGGCTTAAACGTATTCGTATCCACACGTTCGCGTGACCTAACATGATATATACTATAGTATATAAAGTAGCCTGGGAGGCGACGATTATGGTACTTATGGCATACGCACATGGCAATCGCTGCCATCGCACTCAACAATATTTTTAAAATGATTATTTCGATTATTTGAAAATCACCATTTTAGTATTTTAAATATTAAATAATTTAATAAATTATTAATAGGGACACTATTACAATCAGAATTAATTATATTCTTTTAATAAATAATAATAGGAGCTGCGATCGTCCCGTTGTCCAAGTCACGAGCCGCCACTGATGCTATTACCTATTTGTTTAGATACGCGTTCGCATATGCTGGTACATTTATATCTAGATTACTGTGTTGTGTGTAATGGACAATTGCAGTAAATTACGATGTATATAAGTAGTGCCTACATATCTCTTTAGTTAGAATGGATAGTAATTGTTAGTGCGTTTATTGGAATTGAAGTTATATAACTTGTATTGTTCACTAGTAAAATTATTTTTTGGAGGATGTGGGAGGATTAAACTATATTTTACTACAATTTCTTAGATGGAAATTTTATTTATACCGAATTCCGATTAAAAACCAAAAATTTTATCTTATGTGATTTAGTCATAATTAGTATTTAATGTACACCCAACTAGTTAAGTTTTCAGTTTTTCCGATTAAAAGTAAAAAAGTAGAATCATAAACAAATTGCAATTCTAGTTTTTTTAGTTATTTTATTATAATTTTTCTATCTCATCTCTAATGTACCTATAAAATGGTTTTTGTGACAGTCTGACAGCTTTGGGAGGGTCCAAAGATCGAGCTATTTCAGTTGATGTTGTTTTTCGATCACCCAAATTAAAAATAATTAAATACATTTCGTTTTACTGTTTAATACAGGTATATAATATAATAATAATAATAATAATTTTTTTTTTTTTTATTGAAAAAAATATGACGTTATCATATTGTAAGAGGGGTTTCAAAATAAATATTAATGTAATATCATGTGAAAGCTATGGATTTTTTAAGTCTTCAATGTCCATACAAAATATCCGCCTTTATTATGAGCCTACAAAAATTCCGCTAAAAATGTCAGTTCCAAAATCAAGAAATACGCAGTATCGTCACTATATTATATAATATAGGTTGTATCTATGGGTGGTCATCGTTTCCGCCAAAAAACTTGATTTTCGTTTCCACCGAGTATCGTTTCCGTCAAATCTATTTATTTCTACTTATATTATTGTGATGGCGTTTGAGAACCCCTTATTTATCTGCAGTTCTATCGATTATCGATATATACATCGAGATTTGGGATAAGCCATAATTTTATATTGAAGGTATGTAAGAGATAATTGATTTTACGTTCAATAATTTCCACGCATTATAAATAAATATAAATCGAACTATATAATATTATAAGTTATAATATATATCATGCGTAGTTAGTGACGGTGTTATCGGGATGATTGGAGTTCTGCGATTGAATATTTCAGTACTGTGTCAACATAGCTATGTGAATCGTGAATATTATTCACTGAATAATATGCGTATTTATTGAATATATTAGAATTTATACGTATATATTTTATAAATTATTCTGTAAGATGTAATATAAAAAAACAGTTAATAAATACAACAAACGCAATAGAAGAATATAAAAAAAAAATTTTAAGAATGAGGTTTTTAAAAAAAAATTTAACAATTATTTGAAATAATAAATAATAAATAATAGAACTATAAGAAATATTTGACTTTATATTTATGGTAATATATATACAAATTTAATTATAAAATTCAATTGAAGTTCAAAAATATGAATCCGAAAATTAAGTTGAAAATTTTTTTGGGGGGGGGGTCAATAAAAACCGCCTCTCCGTGGTGGTATCTAGGTAATTCTAAATGGTCCTCAAATTATAATTTAGACCAGTGGTTCTCAACTGGTGTGCTGCAAAAAAGTCTGATATAAAAATATTGAAAACAGAATGTATTTTGTTTCTTTACATTTGTTTATCTGTACAGATAAATCATACGTATGTAGATTAGAATTATTTAGTTTTAGAACTGTACAGTTATTCGGAAATAAAATGAAAATACCGATTGATAAAACTGAATATCTTAGCGCGTAGCCAAATTTTTTTATGTCAAGTGCATGAGTGTGCCGCGAAAACTTGTAATGTATAAAAGTTTTCCGTGAATAAAAAAAGGTTGAGAACCACTGATTTAGACAGTTGTGTAGAAATAGATTTAATGGAAACAAAATCAAAAATTTCCGTTTTGGCGGAAACGATACTTGGCGGAAATGACTGACGCCCGTATCTATACAGAAAATAATTGTTGTCAGTTATTTTTTATTGCAAACTCTCATGCTCTGTCATTGGCCGTTGGACTACTTCGACCCAGACGTGTCATTGCGACCATATCCGAAACTCACGAAGTTGACGATAACCAAAAGCAATATCAAAGAAATCATCGGCGAGTTTCCGCCATTCTTGCGAAATTTAAAGGTAAAAAATACGCATATATCTTCAGGTTAATACGTGATTATCTATTTATACTGTATGTACAAAGTTTATATACTACAGTATTCGGGTACTGATGAAACTAAAATGTTAATTTTTACTTATCATTTCGTACGAAATAATTGGCGAGTTCTAAAATGTATAACAAAACCTAATTAATATATAAATTAATAAAGAAATAATTTATACAAAAAAATAAATAAATAAAAGTTTAATCTGGAGTATTATTATATTTGTAAAACACGACCGGTTTCGAATTAAATATTCATCATCAAGTATATACAAAGTAAATAAGATCGAAAGTCTAATTGTTTTTAAATTGTTAAATTGTTTAAACATAATTGTTTTATTACAAGATTCTCTGATAAGCAAATTAAACTAAACATCTTATTGTTTTTATTTATTATTTATTATTTATTACACAAATTGTGTAGTACATTCGTATTGCTTATATTACATCAGCGTATTTACTACTATAAATACCTGTGTACCGTAGATTTAAAATAGATACGTTAAAGTATGCATGGATAAAGAAAATTGCAAAATTTTATTTCAGCTACTTATAATATAATGGGATGAATAACGATCGTCATTATTTTTCGGTTTGAATTGCGTCCGTGTTTAGTTTATTATAAAATTTAAATGAAACCAATTTCAGTAGGTACCTAATGCACAAAAATTTGTCGACTATAATGTTGGTTTGATATTTCATAATTCATAGGTATGACACGTTTCAAGCTACCGCACACAATCCACCAAATATGTACGTCAAATACTACCCATATACATGGTTATTGTTTATTATACCTAAATAATATTTAATTTATTTATATATCGTGTTCGGACTAGCCACCCGAATATCTATATAAAAATGTATAGTAATTAAAGGCGAATCCGTGTAATGTATGATAATGCCACGTAATAAATTGTTTAACATTGTAATTTATCATGAGACTGACATTTTATGTATCTTTACAGTATAAATATATCTTCTTTTAAAACTGAGCTGAACCAAAAAGTATTTTAACGCAGAGAATTTCGTAGATCATTTGAACATCGTTCCGTGAAGAGCATTAAACTTATTTATTTACTTTTTGCAGTAGTGTGTTATTGTTTGACGTTTGGTCGTAAAAATGAGTTCGTATAAAACCACACAGTGCGGAGGTCTACAGTGATATGTTGTGAATTTCAAGACGATTTCGCTTCAACAGTTTGTAGAAATATAAACTCGTATTTGCAGAGCGATTTGTGTGTACAGATCTAATCTAAATCTAATTTGTACACACATTTCGTATAATAACCAATGCGTAATAATTATAATATTGAGTAAATCGTTAAAATAATTATTTTTAAGGAGATTAATATAATAAAATTTACCGTTAGTGCAGCAATTATATATCATATTGTTGTAATGATAATTACATTACTTTTTTGGACTTTTATTATATTATACTTCTATGAAATGGAAACCGATATTTTCGTTTTTATTGATAAAATTAATGACGCATACGATTACTGTGGAATACAAATTATGTATCTTAAAATTTTTTCCTAATGTTATGGTTATCGATTAGTATGGTCAAAAGGTCATACAAAATGTTAGATATGCTAGTAATTTTTTTTAAACAACGCAACGGTGCACAATGCCACAATGTAAAATATAAATGTACATCGCTGCCAAGGATAACAAATCAGCAAGACTGCAGCAGACGTAGGAGTAGTGGGGGTTATGCCGGCTGCAGCCGTAGTTGTCATTTAACTATACGGCAAACTTAATATTTCTAACAACTATTTAAATAATTAATTTTTTGAACTTTTCTCATTTGATGGTTCTTCTGCACATCGAGTATTTGCATTAGAAAAAGAAATCATGAAAATCGATCAAGTAGAACTTCAGATATAATTATCATAAGAAATCGCCTCACGTTTTAATGATATATAAATATAAAGATAATTATGTCGAAGATTGATTTGTTTTTTAACACACTCAATGAATCATGAATCATATAAGATTAATATGGTCTTATATATTCGTAAAAATTCATAAACTGTTTACTATAAATACGATTTTGTATTTGAATTTGAATTTTTATCTAATATAGGAAGTTCTGAAATAATAGTTTTACTTTTTATAATCATAAAAATAATAATTTACTCAGTAGACGGATACGCACGAAAACAAATATAATTTTTAATAATTTAATATATGGGGTAAATAAGATAAGATTTTGAGTAAAATTGAATTTATTAAGATTTTTATTTTCATAATTGAATAAAAATACCAATTGAGCATTTCCACCTATATGCATGGACGCCTATATGGAGGGGGGGCAAGAGAGGGTCACGTCTCCCCCTGGAAAATGTCAAAAATCTTGGAAAATTGTTTACTATGATCAGAATATATTTAAATAGAATTTAAAAATTTAATTTAATATATGAAAATCTATAATTTTTTTATAAAAAATCTATTTAGTTTGGAAAATCAGGTTATCAGCTATAAATAACAATACGCTTTTTCGTTTCTATTCTATGGATAATTATAAATTCTTAAAATATTGTTTGTTTCCAGAAATACGGTATATATATCAGTGCCGTAACTACAAAATAGGAGGCTCGTGTGCGGTAATTATATTGGGCCCCTTCCTAGGATTTATTTTTTTTCAATTTAAGTACCAATTTTTTTAGGTTTTGAAGCACGTTTTACATCACTTAGTGCAGTGGTCTTCAACTGGTGGATCGCGTAAGCGGTTAGCATGACACTTTTGGGTCGCGTAAGCTTTAAGATTGGGCCGCGATAAGTTTTCTGTTTAAAATTTAAAAAATTCATATTTATATATATATTATACAATGTATGTCATATGATATTGCATAAAAATGTTTTCGAATAAACCCGAAACCGTACTATTTTATACTATTTTAAATTTGTAGGAGATTAAAATGAACACTTTTTTCTCAAACACTCATACTTAATTAGAAAAAATCCTCAGACCAATACGCAACACATACCACTAATCATTAACTGTCGAACACATAGTGGAGGAGTGTACATAATTTACCTCAATACGCACCGACCTGAACATGCTATCCAACATAATAAAAGTACTTGGCGAAAAACAAACTCGGAAATTTGTCACATTATTAAGTATCACAAATATATTAGTAAATATTAATTTTCATCTAACTTTACCTTTATAATATTTCATATGTAATATTGTAATTTTACATTAACACCTAACACTAACACCTAACACATCAAATATTTAACATTTAATAGCTAATAATATTTGCTGTTGAAGCCTCAATTTTCAAATAAAAGAAATATAGAGTTAGTCCGACTTAATTTATAAATCTTATTTACATTTCATATATCTATAAACGCATTGTGTTAAATTGAGCTGAGGTGGAGGTATTTCGTATGAAAACAGTCCAGGACAAATATCGCACTCATTTCTTTTGTGTATCAAAATATACATTTTTCGGTATCATTACATGCATTTTTTTTTGTATTATTATTTATATTAAAAATTAAATATTTCCTTAATACCTAAAAAATATAAATTTTGATTTATTTAGTTATTAAAAAACTTCTAAAATGGCATACATTAAACAATTGTAATTTTTTTATTTGGTTTTCATGGCTAACGAAATTTATATGGGTCCCGAAAAATGTTTGAAAAGAAAAGTGGGTTGTAGGTCCAGGTGCGTACACAAGGGGGGGTTAGGGGTTCAAACCCCTCCCGAAATTCAGGAAAATGATTAAATATGTTTTTATATAGTAAATTTGGTATATAAATTATATTATTATAAAAATGTACAACATAAAACCCCTCCCAAAATATTCTTTTGTATATGCACCTGCGCAGGTCGAAAAAGGTTAAAGATCACTGAGTTAGTGTATGATATATGTATATATATCAAACTAAATACCTATAACCAGTGGTGAATTGGAGGGTATACGGCATATACCCAATATGCTATTTTTATCCATGGCGTATAGCTTATGAGAAATTGATGATACGCGGATGTACAGCCGTATCTAACGTATAGCTTGTAATTTGACAAATATAAATAGTAAAACTTTTGGTTATATTTATGACGTGATTTGGTATCGGATATATATATATTTTTTTATAAGAAATTCAAATTTGTTTTCATTAGAAAAGTGGGATCCCAAAGACTATGTGAATTCGTGGATGATAAATCATAGATCAGCAGAAGACAATATAAGTAAATTATGTCACCCAGATGTAGATCCGAATAGTGAAAACAAAATAAGTCTTTGGAGAATACTGACGTAAAAAAAAAGTAACCATGATCTTTTTTTTTTTTTTTTGATTAAATTTTTTTGTCAATGTGACAGTAATAAACGTGATATAAAATGTAAGCGAAGCCTGAAATTTTTTTGTATGTCATGTTAAAATTTTATACTATAAACACGTGCTTTCTAACATTAAAAATAGATAGAGATATGAAGATTAGTTAAATTAAAAATCAATAATCACTTAATAAAATAATTAGTCCATTTGTTTAGCATGTAGAAGTATTATAGAATAAATACGAAAGTATAATATTCTATCAGGTTATAAGTGAATACAAGTATAGTGAATATTGTTTGAGCGAAGCGAGAAAAAATTTTTTTGGTTCCTACCATATGATAGTTACTACATGAAATAAGATGTATACCAGTGCATTTTATAAGGAATTTTCACTGGGCGACAAAAAATGTTCTTCTTAAAATAGTCAATGTATAATACCATAGTACAATTATAGTACCTTTGATTATTGCAATTATTGCACCTTTGATTTATCTGATGTCATGAATGGCCTTGTCCCACTGAAGAACAAAAAATCTACTGATCCTGATGGTTTATCTGGTGAATTCTTATTTAATATTCGACACACTCTTTGCTTTCCGTTATGGCTTTTATTCCGTAAAAGTCTTGACACAGGTGTATTTCCTGAGACATTTAAACTTAGCTCTGTGACTCCCGTATTTAAATCAGGCGTCATCTCTGATGTCTGTAACCATTGTCCGATAACCATTCTTAGCCACATCTCTAAGCTCTTCGAATCCCTAGTTCTGCGATACGTTCAACCAATAGTTAATCCCACTTTAATAGAGGAACAACACGGATTTCGCCCCAAGCGTTCTACTACAACTTGTAATCTAGTATTTGTTAACTATGTATTTGAAGCGTTCACAAGTGGTAATCAAGTAGATGTCATCTATATTGACTTCCGTAAAGCTTTCGACAGGGTAGATTACAAGACTCTATTGAAAATTTTAATGGATAGTGGTTTTGGAGAACTTTTATTGTCATGGTTTGGCTCATATTTAAAAAATCGTAAGCAATACGTAAAAGTGTTTGGTTATAAATCCGCCATTTGTAACATACCATCTGGTGTCCCTCAAGAAGGACATCTTTCTCCCTTAATTTTCTCTCTATTCATAAATAGTATCAAAAGTGTTATTCGAAATAGTAAATTTTTATTATTTTCGGACGACCTGAAGTTATTTTTAAAAATTTGCTGTGAAAGTGACCGCCAACTGCTTCAAAATGATTTGTATGCATTAAGTGATTGGGCTAATAATTTAGGTTTAGAATTTAATATTCACAAATGTCACTCTATGTCCTTCCACAGAACTCATCATCCTATTATGTATAATTACTTACTAAAAGAAGTACCCTTAATGTTGTTAGTACAGCAAATTACCTCGGTATCACATTTGATCGGGAACTTAACTTCCATGATCACATTGAAAAATTCTGTTGTAAGGCACTTAAAACACTTGGTTTCGTTAAGAGGGTCTCCAATTAATTCAACTTGTTAGCCCCGTTAAAATCATTATACTGTGCTCTTGTATGACCTATTCTAGAATATGCGGTGGTTATTTGGGACCCTAATACCGTAATTGCTAAAAACCAAGTAGAGGGAGTCCAACGAAAATTCTTATATTTTGCTGTCAGGGTACTCCATATTACTCACCAACCATACGACTATGAGCCAGTATTAACTAAACTTGGGTTAACAACACTTGCTGATAGGCGTATTTCTGCTAGTCAAAACTTTTCGAGAAAGCTTATGGATGGATCTATCAATTGTCCTGATTTATTATGTGAAATTAATTTCAAAGTCCCTAACTTCCATTCTCGATCACATTATCCTTTCTTCATCCCCATCTGCACCACTAACTATTCATTTAACAGACCTATTTTCAAAATTATGCACATTGCAAACGAGAACGTCCCCACTTTCACTTTTGTATAACTTATTAAATTATAATTAAATTTGTATGTATGTGTCTCTAAAAATTGTACTTTGGGCCACGGCCTGTTTTGTAAAATAAAAATAAAAATAAAATAGTAGGTATTACACGTTTGTTTCACATTATTTCGCCCAATCTTTTAAAATACTGTTGACAGAGTATAATCACTGGGCGACATTTGTGTCGCCTAGTTAACTAGTTAAAAAATGCACTAGCGTATACCCATGATTTATTTTAGCAATACATCACTGGCTATATCTGTTGTATATTATATTTCATTATATTTATGTAGTAAATTTATTTAAGTAGTTTAGGTAGGTATGTTGTATTCCTACACAAATACTCAATGGACTCATTGTTAAATAAATATTATATTATTCTAAAGTATTATAACAACCTTATCTGAATTTTAAAAATTTTTCTTTTAATTATTAAATAATTGTGTGTTTGTAAAGTGTAGTTTATTTCAGGCTGGGACTAGGGGGCCCCCTAAATTTATGTAAGCCTTGGGGCCCGTGTGCGCGGCACACTCTGCACACCCGGTTTTTGCGGCACTGATGTATATGTGAGTGTACAAACCACCATAATATTTATATAATATTTGTAAATTTATTTTAAGTGTCCAATTTATATTATTAATTAAAAATTTCAATAAATTACTTTTATGGTAAATCAGTTAAATAATTATCATTTTATAGTCTTACAGTTTGATATATATAATTTAATAGTATATTGTAAAATTGTAAGCCCCTTCTTATATCGTGGGTTATTCCTATTTATAAATAGATTGATAAATTAAAATGTTGTCCCCCCCCTTGAGAATTTTCCTATGGGCACCCTTGCCAATATGTCATATTTATAAATATTCGTTATGTGATTTTATGCATAGTAAATTACATAAAAACATAACGTTTTATTAATAAAGAAAATCATCAATTTATACATAGTTTTTTATATAATAAGTAGGTTTGATAAACGGTAAATAGTTAATTAATACAATGATAAATGATTAATACAGTGATAAATGTGAATTGGGGAAAACCCACTAATAGGACCCAGCATTTACTAATAATTTTTATACAGTTAAAATAGAGCAACTAATCAGTCTAAAATGTCTGGATAATTTCATTACGCGTGGAAAACTACATTGCATTTTTCCGTATCATTTCATTAAATTGAATATTATATCGTGTGAATTATTTTATTAGTAGATTTTGAGAGCTGAAAAAAAAGTGAAAACAAAATAATTTTAAATAGTGCAGAAATGTTTCGAACAAATACACTGGCTATAACTATATTTTGGTGCATCATAAACATTTGAATAAATAATCTATTAGTGCTTAACTTCTCTTGTTTCCATTCAATGAACTAATTTATTTAAGTTTTGTGGATTATCGTTTCAATACAAGGATAAATAATTACTTAATCACGTGAAACACTTGGATCAGGTCCGGATTATAAGATATAATATGTGTACATCAATTTGCCAAAAAGATGTAATACAGGGTGTAAATATTATTCGATTCTTACGTTTAAGAAAATACAGATTGGGAGAAAAAAATAAGATGTTATACAACAAGTATATTCGAATATCAAACAGAGGGACTTTGTAATCGAATCGCGCTTACGGAGATTGACAATTTCAATTTTAAACCACATGTATATTTTTTTTTTTTTGGTTTACGGTCATTGAGACCATACCACCAAACAAATTTCTCTCCATCTATCTCTATTTTCTGCCGCTACTCTCCATGGTATCTCTGGTTCAATTCTTTTCGCGTCTCTTTTTACACAGTCTTCCCAACGTAAGCGTGGTCTTCCGAGGGAACTCTTACCGCATGTATATGATCTTATAATGTAAATTTATCAGTCGCGGTGGAACACTTAAGTGTTAAAATATCGTTTATTTAACGTCAAGGGTTATAAATTTTTCACGGTCCGTCTCTATTTCGTATTATGTATTCATATGTACTTATGTATTTTATTTTATAATGTATATGAATCGACACAACACTGCCATTGATGTATCGCATAATTTTGAATTTAAGCAACCGGTTTTTTACGCATTAATCCAGCCTTCGGAGATTTAATAATGATTATTATTATTATTATTATTGTTCATTAAATGTTTTAATAGTTGTCGTGTGAATCGAATAGTTTTTCTTCGGTCGGTTCACGTTTCCCGTCGTTACACAAAGTTCTGAAACGCGCTCGCACTGCTTTTCCCATCGAGATACATAGACACTTTACTTTTTCCGTGTTAGGCCTGTTTTAAAATTCAATTGTCAGAGGCTTCTACTGCTGAGCTGTTCTAATTTATAGCATTGAAAAATGCAACTGTACGTTCTTCGCTGTCATTACTTTATTATTCAAAACCAATTTTCAACTCGTTCTAATGCATTGTAATTACAAACTTATTTGCGTTTTATTATTATTATGATTATTATTTTTTGTTGTAAGGATACACAGCATTACATCATAGTTATTTTTATTTTTTACTTAGTTTTTTTTTAAATGTTCGACCGTTTTGGTAATAATTAATATAATTATTATGATAGTATTCTTTCTGGCGTAAACATTTTGTTGTTCCGTTTTCGTTGTACCTAGTTACTTTTATCTATTGTTATTTTTATCTAACAAAAATAAATCATAAATTAAACAATAATATATTTGCACTTGTCTTATAATATAGATAGTGTACAGATTAATCTGCAGATAATTTCCAAGTGATTTATGTCATTAATTTTTTTTTCTTCTGATTATTTGGTCAATTGATAACAAGTTTTTGACCCGTGAATTTTCATAAAAAAGTAATTCAAAATATTCATTATTTATATATATTGTCTAAAGACAGCACAAAATATGTTCTGAAATAATATAGATTCTACTAAGGCAGAGGTTTCCAACCAGGGTGCCGCAAAAATATTTGAAATATATATTTATTTTTAAACGCCTTCATGAAAAATGTAGCACTGTGAGTAATAAAACAGACTATACTCTATGTTTATAGTATAAAACCTATTGTGTATAATTAATTAGGTATATACAATATAATTAAATTATTAATACATATAATTTTTACTTAGTAATACTGAGATGTTCAATCCATTTTAATTTTAATGCTCGTTCGATTGCTATCGATTTGATGTGAACTGTTTTAAAGTTTATGGTAAAATACTAGTGACTTTATCTTATCTTTATTGTTTATTAATGCTAAATAAAACCGAAGTTACAAAATAAAAATTTAAATATACGATATATTAGTATTGAGTATTCAGTATAAGCTATAGAGTATAGGGCATAGGCTATAGAGTGCCTCCAAATTTTTAGAAAATAATAAAGGGTGCCGTGAGTCAAAAATGGATTGGGAATTTCTGTACTAAGGTACTGTATCTTTATGATAAATTGTAAGTTATTAATTAAAATAATGAAATAATTCAACGTTATTTTAATATTTTAAATAACATATAAATAAATAAATACGCAACGGGATTTGAGTTATTCTAGTCCTATTCAGTATATCTAAGATTTAATATTAACATATTATTGGTAATTTATAAACAGAATAAATTTATGATGTAGTTCCGTACCTTACCTTCAGCGCATTATCATGGATAAATATGTATTGTAGTTCAGTAGTACCATTGATTTTAAAGTGTTTGGAAAGAATTTTGTTAGTGAATACACGTCTACGTGTTCACGTTCATATTTTGCGAACGACACTCGCTTTTTTCAAATAGAACGTGAACGTTTATATTTTAATGAATTTGAACGATTTTTTTGGAATTCGAATTTATTTACTATCTTAAAAATATATCTATAAACAATAAATAATGATTATAATATGTTTAAGTATAGGTTATAAAAGTAGATAGAAATAGGGGCTTCTGGGCCACCCACACCTCCACACCCCACACCTGCAGAGAACCAGCACCCGCCACCCGCTGCCGTCGTTATTTTTTTTTCGCCGCCTGATCGTTTACGTAACCTGTGTATAATATACCCCCCTCGATATTTTTTCCATTTTCATTTTTCTTCACGCTACCCGATCGTTCATGTAACCTATGTATATTATACCCCCTTCATATTTTTCTATTGGAAAATTGTCATGTCTTTTCTTCTAACCTCCTAACCGATCGCACACAAGTCTTTGCTTGCTTCTTATTTTCACAGCCATACTCCGGTTTTAACTCTCATCGCTATGTTTTATTTTTCCGTTGCATTATTTCAAGCATATCGAAAATCTTTAACTGCGAAGTGTGCGTAAAATCTTTTTCGAGTAAAGATCGTTTAACAAGACATGCTAAAATCCATAGCGGTATACGTGTTACTTGTAGTATATGTCCTACGACATAAGCCGACGTGATGCTTTTGCAAGACATATGATAATATTTATAATAGATAATCTATTATAAGTTAGGCTAGGTTAGGTTAGGTTAACTAACCCTAACCTAACCTAACTAGGCTATAATAGCCTCTTACCGGTCACACACAAGTGTCTGCCCGCTAATTGTTTTCACAGCTATACTTGTGTTTTTATTTTTTTTCTAAGTGTTTTCATAGTTATACTTGTGTCTTAAAATTGTTTTCTAAGTGTTTCACTAAATTATTTTATTATGGCCGGTTCGATCATCAACAATACTATAAACAAGTATAAGTATGTCGCACCTACATCACCGAGCAGCCTCATCGATTGCAGTACATATACACGCGACTTCGCTGCATGCAAATTTATAAACATTGGATTAGACTCTACAGATCATTTCAACGCAGTCATTCATATAATAATATTATCACGCCATGTATCTATTTCAATGAAGTTTCTACGGAGGATATTTTCACTTATGGGTAATATACTGTCATTTATTCTCGATAAACCTGTAAAATATAAGTGGATCACATTCCTGGAAACGGATTCTTACCGAACCTCGAGTATGGTGTATTAGGGCGAGAGTGTGTTGGTGGTCGAAAATATAAGCCAAGACAATTGTCGCATACTGCTCAATCGTTCAGATCTCATTATATTACAATATTTGGAGTGGTGTTTATTCGAATCAATCGTCCGCAAATCGTCATTCATACGGCCTATTGTTATGAATGAAACAGTTCGATGATATGTGCGATTACATCAAAGACAATTATGGTTGAGATCATTGTGTTGAAGATATGGCTACAACTATCAGAAGTATGGAAGATGATGAGATTTCTAATTTTTTCCCGAAAACCACACCAAACTTCATGAGTCAGCCAAAACTACTGACGTCTAGTCAAATAGCCGAACAATGTATGTCGGAGATTGAAGACAATAAAACGTTTTAGGTATATATTAAAATACATATTAAAACCTCTTTACATAATTATTAAATATTTTATTTTTATTTTTAGGAGAGCGAGGGTGCTACCCTCATATGCGGATTCCCGATATACTTCTTCTCACGTGTGGGGTCTACCTTGTAAGACGTTGATCGCAATGATCGCATAATACCTATATTATAATATACCATATTTTTAGCTCTGATTTGAAAAATATAATGTAATAATAATAATGTTTACATAAAAATTCAATATAAAAAATAATAATAAATTTACGATAAACTGTTAATAATAGATAAAAAAACTGTTACATAGTCAAAAAATAATAAATAATAATTTTAGCGCTAAACATTTTTAATATCCCTCAGAAATACTATAAATATATCGTATTTGCAAGCAACCTTCTAACAATAATGGTTGAGATGGGATTTAAGTAGTTTTTTAGTTGTAATTCTCATTGTTTTCATGATCTTTGTCTTTGCATCCAGCTATGATCTCTCTATGCTCTGAGTGTGAGACTCCGTCGAAGGATCCACGTAGTTTTGCTGATGGTTGATCGTTTTATGTATATATTCACTACCATTCAAACATCTATAAGCCACCCACTCATGAGAGTAAATAACATAGCCAACTTCACATCCTCGCTGTATAATTGGAAGTAATGTATTTTTGTCTCTCCGAAGTACATAAAAATATCGACAGTCAGAACCTTTTTTTGGACCCAATACCCAAGGTCCATCTACTCTTTGTCCATGGTTTCTACTGTTCTGGATTTCAACGTCAGTGTCTTCTGATGAAGGGGGTTTATCACCATTGAGTAACCGACCTCGATTATAATTTCTCTTTCCGGCAAATCTAGCTTTATCAATCTGAGTTTCCACCATCTTCAGCCGACTGTGAACAATATTTGAATATACCTCACGACATATATTAAACCAGTCCGTAACTGTCCCTTGTTTTCTTCCTGTTAAAGTTGCCGTTGTTGTCAAAGAAATATCTGATACAAAAAAAAAAAACTAATTCTAAAATTTCGGTAAGTTTGAGATTACTATAAGACCTATTGTTAAAGTCTTCATAATAAAAAAAAATTTTCCCTTGTCTTATACTACGCGTGGACTGACATCCTTTTTTTTGCACCGAAGAACAGGACAAAAATCACCTCCTCGATCTCGTTTTCTAGCATTAACCATTTCAGAATCATACTTATGATATGGCAATGTTTCTTCGACAGTGTCTAATAAACCGTGCTCCCTTAAAAATGCAGTGGCATTCTCTTCACTCTTTACAACACTCTAACAGCCAAATAAAAATATTTTAATTGCATAATAGTCTCATCACTGCACATGAGCAGTACGGTCGTCTGTGCGCCGCCCTACGTCTCGTTCGCTAATACTACACCGTCATCTTAATAGGGAAAATAGATTTTTACATCGTTGAATGCGTCTAAGAAATTACAGTCGCACTTAGTGACATATGTGGTCTGTTGTAAGTTGCTTTTAATTTCAAATTGAATTTTACTGGTAGAACCGATGATTTTAAAATTGCGAGTAGTTTTGATTTGATTGAAATGAGGAAAGCTGAATAATTGAAAATACTTCAATGTTCTTTTTATAATATCATGTGATAGAATTATTAAACGATGTGCCTACTCGGATAAAACCGGGTGTATTTCTAACAATGTTCAAACGAGTTCGTTTTTTAACACCTACGGCCTCAGAATTCATCGATCTTTTACGTGTAGCGAGCCCTACGGAAAAAAAAACGACTTAGAAAAAAAAAAAATCCGATATTTGGTATCTAATAGCTATATTAAAAATAAATCTTTCCTGGATTACCACACAAATAGGCTCTCTCCACACCATCTGCTACGAGACCAAGTAATTCATTATCGCCATCGTCCCATAATTCTTCGTTGTTGGCTGGAATATCTGGTATAACTATTTGTGGTGGTATTTCATTACATGGAACTGCAAGCTGTGGGGCTATTTCAGCACGATGTACTAGCGGTTGAACACGTGCAACAACTTACGAAAAAATTATAACACAATTAAAAAAATAAATATATAAGTGATGATAAATACATACCATGTTTATTTTTCATATGTCTTGCAAGAGCATCGCGTCGGCTTATGTCGTAGGACATATACTACAAATAACACGTATAACGCTATGAATTTAGCATGACTTGTTAAATGATCTTTACTCGAAAAAGATTTTACGCAAACTTCGCGGTTAAAAATTTTCGGTATGCTTGAAATAATGCAACGGACAAATAAAACGTAGCGATGAGAGTTAAAACTTGAGTATGACTGTGAAAATAAAAAGCAAGCAAAGACTTATGTGCGATCGGTGGGGGACTAAAGGACACAATGATTTAATTTTGATTTCATATGTGGTAAGAGCTCATAATTTTATTCAATATCACTAATTCTCGGAAAAATGTGTACAACAAGCACATTGGGTGGTAAACCATTTTTCCCTAATAATATAATAATTTATAAACAATAATTCCGATTTTTCTGATGATTTTGTATGCATTGATTTCATTCTTGAGCATATCTCGACCAGCATTATACTTAATGTTCTACCGGCATTAGAAATCTTACACGTGCAGTCACTAACATTCCTGGAAATGGCCATGTTACAACTCATTATCGCTCTATGTAGTCGTTTATAAATTGTACTGTTGTCGAGGTAATCTTTCCGTATTAATATAATATTTTAAATAATTTATAGTCTTAAAATTTCACTTTGATCAAATAATTAGAGTGTGGTAAAAGGGGAGGTGTTAATGAATTTATCATTTAACTAATGAGGGGAAGTATAATGGTAGGTGATATGGAGGAAAAGATTTGACAATTTTCCAATAGAAAAATATATAGGGGGTATAATATGCATAGGTTACATGAACGATCGGGCAGCGTGAAGAAAAATGAAAATGGAAAAAATATCGAGGGGGGTATATTAAACACAGGTTACGTAAACAATCAGGCGGCGAAAAAAAAGTAACGGCAGCGGGTGGCTGGGTGGTGGTTAGCTGCGGGTGTGGGGTGTGGAGGTATAGGTGGCCCAGAAGGCCCTATTTCTATTTTCTTATAGACATAAAGTAAAATATATCTAATAAATTTTGTAAGGTCCTATTTATACAAAACAGAGGTAGGTGATTTATAAATATAAAATAAAAAATTTAAATGAACGGTCAAATAAACGCATTAATTTTTTCATAAAACTTGAATGTGAACGTGTTCACTTTAAAATAAATGAACATGAACGTGCACAAATTTATTTTTTAAGCATTGAACATGAAATGATTCAATTTTTAAGTGAACACTGCTTTTAGAATAGACTGTTTTAAAATGAATGGTAGTACAGTGTATTTTTCAACGAAGATCGTCTCACAATCTATGACTTATTATAATTTAGTGGTGGATTTAGAAGGAGGAGTGTGCTAAGAAGCTAAATGACCCACAGTTCTGCGTATTGAACTCTTTTTTTTAGTATTATAAATTATTTAGACATCAGATATTGCCATGTATACTGTATAGTGTATAATGCAATAATATATCAAATATTAAATAAACAATTATTTTCAAATATAAAATACTCTTATAAATATTAAAAAAATATAAGCAACGCATTCAGTTTTTTACTACAACCTCTGAAAGGTTATTTTCGACCTTTAAGAAAGTTAAAAAATTAAGTACGCTTTACATTGACTGATTTTAGATTCAACGGTTTAGTAGTAATACATTTTTATAAAGATAAACTTGTAGATATTGACGTAGTTGTCAATGAGTTTGCTAGAAAATAATAAGAGAAGAATTCAGTTTGAGGACTTGACAAATATAAATTTTAATCGTGTAAATTATTACATTGTTATGACGTAATAATATACGTATATCTATAATTTTAAAATGCAATTATGTATGAAAACTATATTTTTATTTGTATTGCTTATAATTTCAAAGTCGATGAATGATGTAGCTACGTTTTTTATGTTAATAAAATCGAACATGTTAAAAAAGTAGCATTAATTTTTTGGTTAAATATAATCATGGGTATTTAAAGAGGAGATCAAGGGTTAAGAAAGTTCATATCTTTCTAGAGAGCAAACAAAATACTTGCACATGAAACAACTGATTTTCCTGAACATTTAAACTCCAAATTATTAGTTTGGTTTTACCTGGAAGTTGTACATAAAAGATCATTATTAGCAAAATAGTATCCACCATCAAAAAATATAAATAATATAGATAATATTGATCCACCACTGTTATAATTTATAATTATGTGACAATCGTAACCAATGCATTGGTACTAAAATCTAATATGTATTTTTTATATTGAAATTATTCACCATGAAATATTTTTATATCATGTTATTTTTAAGTTTATCAACTACATGCTAATCTTGCATCACTTTAAAATGTAATACATATTAATAACTCAAAACCAATTATATTATTCACTTATATATATGTTAGGGTGGTCTTTAGTTATAGGTAAAAAAAAAATTTAATATTTTTGATTTTTCATCCCCTTGTTTTTTTCATTATTATAAAATAGAAATTTTAGTTAAATTTAGTAATTTGTTTACTAATCTTTTTCACGTGCCACCAGATTATTGAAAAATTAGTAAATAGGGTTGGTTTGTAGTTTTTTGAATATACTCAATAAATTATTAAACTTATACATTCGTAAAAATGTACATAAATTAAATTATAGATATTTATATTTTTAATAAAAATATATCTATAATATTTTTCATTTATCTATTGTTTTATATGAAAAATGTGAATTAAATTTGGTAAACACGTGCCATAAGAGGGTTGAATATTGTGGATCGTTTCTGTCCCTGCGACCTCATGGTGCTGTGCGTCTTCATCGTTATCATTTGGTTCACGCGCGGGTTTTTGTGTTGCGTGGATCTCAATGATCTTTTATAGTAAACAATATTGTTACTAGGTTATGAGGTTACCCTATATCTCGATCGACGTATTGACGTCGATACGATAAAGGTAACATCGATTATAAATAAATCAAATTGGTTTAATTATTTCTATAAATTATCAATTATGTCATTGTTTTCTAGTATTATAATTTTGTCGTAGGACTCTGTGCCTAGCACCTATTATATTGATGTATTATTTCATTTTTATTATTATAATTAATATACTTATAAGTTGGTCACCTTTGTCTAATACCTGCAAACAACTGTACTTTCGTAAGATTTGTCGAAGAGCTATCATCAATATTCAAAATAAATTTATTTATATTTCTTAATATTAAGTTAACATTTTGTATATTTATACATATATTACTTTATGTCAAACACTTGTAAAGAATATAGGTTATAGATAATTAAATTTTATTTTGTTTGTATATGACCATAACAGCAATCGTTTTAAAAATATATTGTAAAAACTGTGAAAAAATCGATTTTTCCAGAAAAAGGTAATAATTTATATGTTATATTATTTTTCATAAGAAATAAACTCCCCAGAAATATTATTATAATATTTTTTATTGACAGTATTTGATTCTACAATTGTATGCTTAATACAATATATTTCGAATGAAATAAAATAAAACCTATTATTATCGGGTTTGGAAATATTCAACCTTATTGTGGCACCTTATTTACTAATTTTTCAACTCCCTGGTAGCACGTGGAGAGGGTTAGTAATCACGAACAAATTCAATTCAAATTTATTTCTTATAAGAATGAACAAAATGAGGGGACAAGAAATCAAAAATATTTTTTTTTTTTTATTCACTTATAACTAAGGGCCACCTTAATACATATATTACCTATTACTGATGGTAATATATATCTTTCAAGCTTTTATATGTTTTAATATATTTATATATAATAAATCAAGTTATCTTTGTATTTTATACGTATAATAATGTATATTGGGTTCATTATACAATAGTACTAATACAGTTTTTCTTTTTAAATTCAGAATTTGGTAGTGTATATTTACGTAAGCTACTTTACTTAAACAGAATCAGTAAAAACTTGTATAATATTGCGCCATCCTCACATTTTATTAATTTTTTATTTTAAAAATAAAATCAATATATATATTATATATTGTTATAATTCATGTTATTTTCATAATATTTTATAAGTAAACATCAAACAGATTGTTTTGTTTACATAATGATAATGTACGCGAGTTACATAAAAATGTTTAAATTATTGTTTGTATTTTTCCACAGAAGGAGAGGGAATCTTTTGAAAAACGACGATAATCAAAATTAATAATAATAATAATAGGGTATAGTACTTCGAACCTCATAATGACCTTCCTTAAATGTTTTGTACAAATTTGAATATTTTTACTATCAATACACACAAATACACTAACTCAATTATAATAATAAGCAGTAGCGGATCTACGGGGGTGGATATGGGGGATAGATCCCCTCCTCTGTGGGCCGAGAGTTAAAAAAATTTTTTTTGCAACCAATTCAATTTTTGCATGCACAATTTAAATAAAAACTATTTTTTTATTATTTCGTTTTCATTATTTCGTAACCAAGAAGGATACACTAGTATACATTAGTATCTAACTTCATATCAGATTACGGATATACATCTCGTACTTAATCATGACCCCGAGATACAGCCATAGAGTAATGGCACAATCATCAAGAAAATTAAATTTTTTTTTGTAAATTTAGTAGAATAAAGCTTATAATACCTATACATATTATGTACGAAAATATTTTATAATCCCCCCTCCCCCATGATAAAATCCTAGATCCGCCACTGACAATAAGTATAACATAACATCACGCGAAAATTATAACAAACATATCACACTACACTGACATACAATTTAATATTTATCACATTCATGACGTGAAAAGAAGTTTTAACATATTTTATTTTTTACGGAGTAGAATATACACATATACACACGAATTTACTGTATAGTGAGCGTATTATTGATTTTTTATAAAACATTATATATAAGAAATATTGTCAATAAAGATAGTAAAAAAGTGCCTAACTCTATAATTAATGTACTAATGTACTTTGAATTGTTATCGGATATGTGGAATTATTTCAATTTTATATTATTAATAGACATTAAATTTATCTCACCTGAACTTGGAGCGGGTTAAACCAAGTGTATTCAGGTACATGTCATCGTTGGAAGTTTTGGATTTGAGTTACAATAAACTCAATTACTTGTACCCGCCTACAATAGAGTATTTACCAAAACTGAAGCAGCTTTGGTTGGCTGGTTAGTTAATAAAAAATAATCAATTTGTTATAATACTCAATATAGCAGGGCTTGAAATGTATTTCAATATCAATAAAAATCGTAAAAAATCTTTTAAAATTTCAAAGGTAATATTAAAATTGAGAATGATTTTTTTCGATATTCATACTTGACATTGATATTGAAATTTTATTTAATAAATGGAAATCGATAGAAAAATCGATTTTAAGTTTGAAAAAATTTTGATGGGCAATTCTGTGATTACATATATTTTTACACGTGCTGTTCAATTATTATTGAGTAAGTTTAAAGCCTGAAAAAATATTTATGAGTGTAACTTCGACTTGTCTTTTTTTGACGCTTGATGGCGTAATTAACGTATCTAACTGCCATTTATTTGTTGTAGCAAATATTTTTAGCAAGTATTTCTCCATTTTTGACTGTTATTATTTACCATGTTTTTACATTTTCAAAAACACATTTCATCCTTTTTCCTAGTAGTATTTAAGCAATTAATAAAACATAAAAATTCACATTAATAATTATAGATGAAACCAAAACATAATTGAAAATAAATCAATATAAAAAACACAAAAATGTAAAAGAGATTTAAAACTAAAGTCAAATTTTAAATCAGAAATCAATTAAATTAATAATTTTCACCAACATGAAAATCATAAAATTGATATATTATTAATAATTTAAAATAATAAAAGACATATGATATCGATAAGCGAAATTAAAATTGAAATTGAAAAATATTATTTTGATTTCAAGCCCTACAATATAATATAAATGTTTCTCTTCTGTAATAATATGATGAATAATAGTATTATTTTTTCTTCTAGGTCAGTCATGGTTTTGTAAAAATGATTTATTTTGGTTACTTCATTTGCCAAAAGACCCACTGTTTAATTTCAAAGTAATGGATTCCAACCGTATGATTTGTGGTGGTTATAAGTACCCTGGAAAACCCGTAATCCCCGTATTACGTCTGTTAAGCGTATGTTTTATATTATAATATATTAACGCATTCATTATTTATATAGTAGTTACATACTTATTTGATACTAAATAAAAGTCGATGATTGAAAAAAATTAACCATTAGGTAAAAAATTAAATAATCATTTTGATTCAACAGTAATCAAGAAATATAGTGAGTTTGAGATATTGAGAAAAGATATTTTTAGAAAAGTTAAATTTAATGTAGAATTGATAATACAAACGGCATAATGTTAAGCACTGATTTATGATGATTTTTAATGAATGAATTTATAAATTTATAATTCATAATGAACTAGACAACAGTAGTAAATTCTTTGCTGTATTCTTAGACTAAGTTAAAGCCTTCGATATGGTAAACCATGACATTTTGATGCAAATCCTATTTTCTTTCGGGATTGATAAAGTTAGTTTATCATGATTTTAAAGCTATCTTTTAAATAGGATGTAAATGGTTAGGATTGATAATGTCTTAAGCTATGAAGGTATAAATAAATACGGTGTCCTTCAAGGAAGTGTATTGGGCCCGATTTTATTCTTATTTTACATTCACTTGATCAGTGATTTATACCTAGATGGGTTAGTTAGTCTGGGGTGGATTAGGCGAAAATACTTTAAACAAAATGCCATATTCATATAAAAAAAAACGTTTACTCTATCAAACTTAATCCTAAAAAAATTATATACCACTTGATTTTTTTCCAACTAGTATAATTTAATACATTTTTAACATTTTTATATAATAATATTTATTATATGTTGTTATTTTTAGTGTCAGTTCACGTTCGGCGCCCGTCGCGTACACACCGCCTCGCATACTCCGTTTTTGTGATTCATTATTTTTTTTTTTCCGTCATTAACATTTACTATGTTAAATATGTAAAATCTACTAATTGACGTTTACGCTTTTAATTTAACATATATAAGATTACAAATTTAAATATTGTCTCTATAGTTGTTTATAAATAATAAAAATTCAATAACACGCCGTCGTCTACCTACATTTTTCGCTATTACGTAAAACGTACCGTTCTAAGGAGTCGTCCTTATCGCACGCCGTGGACGACAGCAGCGATTTATTGTTCGTCGCGAGCGGCGGTAACGACCTTGTTCGTATTGTATATTAATTATGCCGCAATCAACGTACAGAAATAAAAATTTATATCATTACGCTTATATCTAACAAACACACTCCTTTAAACACAAAACTATTAATGTACAAATCCCTACTTAAGCCTATGTGGATCTACGGCCTACAACTTTGGGGCAATACTTAAAAAAATAAATATCAATAAAATTTAGGTATTCCAAAATAATATCCTTCGCAAAATCACAAATTATCCATTCTATATTTCAAACCTAACATTACACACAGATCTAAAAATTAAAACCGCTCACGAAAAAGCAGTAAATTAGGTAGGTATTACAAAAGATTCTACTCTAAACTTCCTTCTTATATCAATCCCCTCATATCTAACCTTGCATCACTCATAATACCTGGAAACCCCCTCAGAAGACTCAAAAGAAATTGGTGTCGCGATCTTCTAAATGATTAAAAGAATAACAATAACGTTAGGGTAGTTTTATCACTGGCTAACTCCTCACATCAAACTTTCATGTAAAACTATCCTTCATCACATATTCTTATTGTTCCAATCAGCAAAAGATTGTATATTTCTTCTAAACAATAAAAAAAAAAGTTTTTAGTGTAAATGAAATTGTAATTATAAACTAAAATTGTATATGTAAAACTGTCCAATCAAATTTTCAAATAATTTCAATATTTAAATTTTTTTTTATTCTATTATTACATAAATCACGTTTATTTGCCTTATATTTCATCAAATTGTATGATTATCTATCTCAACATAAGCAGTTGCTTAAACAGATAGAAAATTTTGTAATTAATATAATATATTGTATATATTATGTATATTGTATATATATATATTATATATTATTTAATTTATTATGTTTATTTAAATATTTTAATAAAAATTTATTTTTAGTAATATTGAACTTTTAGTTTAACTAATAGGCCTAGTGTGTTTTTTACATGTGACACCGCAGCATTATTGTAATTGCGATTATTTATACACATAAACTAATTGACCGATAAACACTCGTCTCAGTCACTGTACGTCATCGTTACGAGTTATCATGAAACAAAAATTACTCTATTAAAGTAAACGTCAACATATTGTAAATGCAATGTCTCATTACATAGTGATTTATTATATATACACACGTCTTTGATGTAGTTATGGTACCGTCATCATTATGCGAAATTATAGACATCGAGCATTTTATTTTAGTAATAAAAAATTAACCTGAAATCTGGATTATTTCTTAAATCTTAATTTGCCGTTGAAAAAAATTCTCTTAGAAGTTTTGCAACAGTGAAAGCTTTTTGTAACGCCTGTTTTTCTTCGACATTTTTTTCATTAAATACGCAAAAAACGCCCGTTTTTGGTTATACACTTCCATCATTGAAAATTCCACAATTAAATATTATTCAATTAGAAATATATTAAATATTTAATAAAATATATTACAAATTCTTTTTAATTTGATTCGCAATTAAATAAACCCACCAGCAAACGATTTGTAGGACTTTACGTCATACGAGGTTATCGATGGCCCTGCATCAGAATTTGAATATAGTACTATAGTTAAGATAATATTGCGGTGCTGCACGTGTGTACCAGGTCATAAAATCGATACACCTTAGTTGGCTATCGAGCACTTGAGAACGTTATACCTTTTTGGCCGAAAAATTGAGAACACTTAAAATTAACAAAGAACAAACCGCTGACCTAAAAAAAACTCAAAAAACGATACGATTGAGAACGAATTTATGTGCAACGTTGCCATAGTTTCCCATATTAGGCTTTTGAAAAATTCAATATACATACAATAAATATTCTTGAAAAAAGTCATAAATTAATAATTATAATCGTATACAAATAAGCGCCTAATTATATGTAATATATAATATGAATAAAAAATTAAAAATATGTAGGACTTATAAAAATATCTTATACCTGTATAGTGTATATATGTGTAAAAAAATTGTAAAATATATAGACCTTATAAAAATACCTAATACGAATAAATAGTTAATGCGACGACTGCAAAGCCTAATCGTCATTCTCTTGTATCTGGTACCCAAGTTACTATTAATATCCAGATATTCCGATAAATATCAACAGATTATTGTGCTTAAATTATCGATCAATTACATTTGGCAACGTTGAAAAAAAAAAACTCGAGTGTTCTCAATCGTGTTACCAAAAATAACATTCTCAATCGTATTTTATCGCCTTAATTGTGTCCCATAAAAAAGGTATACACGAATTTCGTCCCACCATATATTTGTTAGGTAGTAGGGTTTTATTTCGTTTCAGGGGTTCTCCGTGGTGTTTCGTATACCTACGTGAGCAGTGATAACTGTTTAGTTTTAAGATGGAAGTGCAAAATATTATTAGTGAAAAACAAAAACATTTGAAAATAATTGACAAATATAAGTTCTGTTTTCATAAATGTTTGGCTAATAATATTCAACGTTGGAAATGTACCGTTAAAATGTGTAAATCATATTTAAAAATTAATGAAAATTATGATATTTTACTTAACGTGAGTGATATTGACCACAACCAGGATGCACTATCTGAAACAGTTATAAATCGATAAATTGTAAGTAATTCTCTTAAGCGAAAAGGTACACAAGAGTGGAAAGTATGAAGAACCAGCTAACCTAATCCTAAACTAATTATGCATCGACATTTAAAATAAAGTATTGATATCAGTGTTAAAAGTACATTAACAATTACAGATATTCGGTATATAAAAATAATTCATATCGAGCTATTCTATTTATGGTATAGTAATGTTTACATGTAAATCAAATTTAGAATTTTTAATTGAAATTAAAACAGTATATGTCGATGGCAAGTTTGAATTAACATTATTATTATTATTATTTATTTATTTTTTGTTAGTTGTTTAAGAACTCTTAATTAAAATACATGAATTTTTTGGGATGTAATTCGTGTATACCTTTTTTACCGGACGTAACTCGTGTGCTCCCCAAAAAATATGCGTTCAAAAAATATTTTCCAATAGGTATTTATTAAATTCGAATTTGAATTGAATTTTTGTGTTTGATCAGGACTTAGAAAAAGAATGCCCTAGCAGCCCACCTGACAACTGTGTGTGTACATTGGACCATATAGTCCACGGTAACAAAGGAGCATCACACTATTTGCATCCAATGATCACGGTTGACTGTAGCTATAGAGGTTTGAAAATGTTACCGAAAAAACTTCCGTATAATACCACAACACTCTTGGTGCAAGGAAATCAAGTGAGAATATTATTTTAAAAGTAAAAATAATATATTTATTTTTATGAATATTAACAACTTAAATTTGAATACAAGCATAGTTATGTTTTATTTAATTACTTAACTACATAGTTTGATAAATTAATATGCACTTTGAGTATTTGAGTGGTTCCGATGAAGGTCTTAGGATTTTTTAAAAATAATAGGATAAAATCAAATATGAGTATGATTATTAACACTTAGTTATCTCTCTTAAAGCGCGACGCATTTCAAAGAGAAAATGAATAAGTTTTTGTGAATATTATTTTATATTCACTGTGAGTGAATAAGATAGGTTTTGGTTTATTTTAATCAGTCTGTTGATAATGTTCATGTTCTTAAAGTAATAGCGGACATAGCAGACATATATTATACATACTCGTATATCTCATTTTCTCTATAAAATAATATATTTCCCCCATTTTTAACAATACATCTTGATGGATTTAAGATTTGAACTAATTGGCCTCAATAAAAATGAAACTTATTAATAGTTAACGTTAAAAATAATGATCATATCAAATAGGTCAGTTGACCTGCAAGTTAAGTTTAAAAAAGAAAAAGCGCGTCGTGCCAGCAATGGAACAACGGTCAACCGTACAATGCTTATTATATTCTGCACAACTAAACGGGGTTAAACGGCATTCATGGCTGCTAGAGGGGCAATATAAATGCAGATATTTTTATGATTTCTTAATACCTACAGCCACAACTGTCAAATAAAACAAGAACGAACATTCTACATTGATCCCAACCTTCAGTTCTAAGGATATAAAAGTAGTAGATTTGACGAAAAATGGAAAAAAATGTTCAATCAAGGTAGAGAAAAAATGAATATTTGAAACTTGACAACAACTTGGATACAGCTTTTTATTGGCGATGAATAGGGAACAAAAATAGAAAAATTAAAAAAAATTCAAAATTATTCAAAACACGCCCCCCCCCCCTAAAATGCGCATAAATCTTAAATATGAATAAGACACTTCTCCTGTATATTTTATCGATGTATGCCAAAATCCTAGTAATTCCAGTAAACATATAAGTATCTACCATTATAAAATTTCTAGCTGATACGTTTGTACTACAAACATTTTTTAATTGAAGAAAAATCTCTAACTTTGATTTCTTTTATGATTATGCCAACATCTATTTATAAAATTTATTTGAACATAATTTTAAAATAAATTTTAAATTCTATTATAGTATACTAGTCTTAATGATTACTTCTTGTTACTAATTTTATTTCATACATATAGAATATTTTGTATTCGAATTATAATATTAGAATAATACGTGATAATATACCGGAATTGTCGATTGCAGAGTGTAATCACATTAGATTACTTATTAATTAGTATGTATTTTAATTTATATAAAACTCATGCCAAACACGACAATGATCCCACAGCATATTAATAATAAAATGTAATAATATAATTTATAAGTGTCGAGACCGAAATGAATAAAACACATGTATCTAGATATATTGTACTCGTATTAGTATGGGCAAATTTTCAAATAAACGATAGCCATCATCGACGGTTGAAATTTTGCTATCTATAGACGTAAATAACATCAAACTATGAAAAAAAAACTTAATGATTATAATAGACATAGTTATAATGATAACTATAATGATGATTATATAATAGTATATAACAATTAATAATAATACATAGGTATTTATAATATATATAATATATAAGCATTATGGCGTAAAAAATAATATTGATATTCCCCAAAAAAATTTTCAAAAAGTAAAAAAAAAATGCCAAGCTTAAAATTAGAAATTATATTTTTGCAACGAAAAAAAATCCTGTTCAAAAAATGCACTGATATCAATATTATCCAAGCTTTTAATTTACGAGGTACTTAACAACAATTACCCTAAACTTCTCGCTTTTCTCCTTAGTTATAATTAGAGTGCGGATTTCTATGCAATCGCATATTTTTTTCCTTTCAATATCTTTGGATTTTTGTCAGTATCACCACGAATCATCATAATTTGAAGCTAATGGTGAAATTTTTTTTTGCATATTTCTGCATATTTAGAGGTTATTGCATATTTTTGCATATTTTGGCAAAATTCAAAATTTATTGCATATTGAAGTGAAAATTTAAAAAAAATATGTATAAAATAATATTTTGTCTAGTAGAAAAATTAAAAATAAATTTCATAGTTACTAAATAATAATTTATATATATATATATATATATATATATTTAGTTATAAAATAAATAATCGATAACGACGTAAACTTAATTTCTCTTGCTGTATCAGTCGATTATCGACATACCACTTGCTTTAAATATGCCCCAATAACTTCGGTTGACATCGAAGGTTCGTTTTCAGTCTTTAAAAATATGTTAACCGATAAACGACACAGCTTCACAGAAGATTAACTTGAAATGCATATGATTATTTATTTTAATAATAAATAAAATTTTAAAAATAAATTAAGTTCAGATAATTCCCTAAATTTTTCTGTATTAAGTATTTAAGTAACTAATTTTTATAAGTTGAATTATAAATTTTAAATAAATAAAAAATTCTTGCATATTTTTTGCATATTTTCATGATTTTTACTACATATTATATAGCATATTTAAATACTTTTAAGTGCATACAAATCCGCGCTCTAGTTATTATAATATTTTTGTACCTGTTTTGTTTCGATATCACGATTAAATAATTGGTGGTTGATATATACATATAATTATCTAAAATACACATATTAGGCAAACATCAATATTAAAATCAGCTGCCAAGTATTGGACAATGATATCCAAACAAAACAGGTACAAAGATAATATTTATAACCAAGGAAAAAAAAGAGAAGTTTAGGGAAATGGTTGAAGTATCTTGTAAATTAAAAGTTTTGATAATGTGATATCGGTGTATTTTTTAGATAGGTAATTTTCTATTGCAAGAATATAATAGTTCTAATTTTGAGCTTGATGTTTTTTTTTTTTTTACTTTTTGAAAGATTTTTTGGGGAATTATAAATGCTTAAGTCTACGTGTGGTTAAAATGATTAAAACGTGCAATTGTTTATTATAAAACGGCTTAAACAGACAATAATGAAAATTCCTGTGAGTGTATATGTTACGGGCAAAGAATACAATATGGGCATTTTATACATTGTCCGGACAGTATATAAAATGCCCTTCGTTAGGTTAGGTTAACCTAACCTATTGGGCAATATAGATAACAGATGATATGATTTAATAAAATATGATAAATCAATGAATAATGATATGTATTTATATTATTGATTAATTCATCTCAGTAGATATAATTTATTGCACCACCAATTCTTTCTTGGCTGTGCTTCCATTTCTTTTACATGGTTCTCAACTATTTAAGTATAGCATAATTATATCTCTGGTGATATTTTTATATTTTGTATTTACCTCGTGTTCCATCCTGTCCAATCGATAAATGTACATAATATTTAATTTTGTTGTTTTCAGATACTGGTACAATTAACTTATTAACATCAGAAACTTTTAACACGTCATAGTTTTTTTAATGATTTTTATGTAAAATTAATTGATCAAATTTTAACTTAGTAAAAAATGAAGTATTTGAACCTTTTTTTTAAAAAAAAAAATTGTTTAAATCTTCATTAAACTTTTCCATATTCGAATAAGTAGTTAGGTATTCACTGAATGAATTAACCTGCATTATACAAACGATTCACGGTTACTAAATAGTTCATTTTTGAGAATAGGTAAAAGGCCGACTGCACGATAATCACTACAACTTCATATAATATAACTTATAAATCAGTAATTATAGTAGTAATATTATGTCACGTACACGCGTATAAAATGTGGACAAGCGGACATCCCCATTGTAAAAATACGATAAGAACAAACAAATTAGTTGCAGATAATAATTTTTAGATAATAATTTGACTTTATTTTAACTTTATTTTTTTATGTTTTACGATTTATCATATTTCATTAAATTATATCATCCGTTATCTATATTGCCCAATATACGAAGGGCATTTTATATACTGTCCGGACAATGTATAAAATGACCGGGCATTGTATAAAGTGCTCAAATTGTATACTTTGCCCGTAACATATATAAGGTAATATTTATCTTAATAAATTATCATAAAAAACTTGTTATTTTACCATATTCTTTTAAATGGTAACGACTTATGGTGAATTTAGGTATCCGCGTTGGACGATTTGCTTACGAATCGTCATTACGCGAATCTTTTGGACATCCATTTGGACTATAATTGGATCAGTTCAATAAGCATATTAGAAGGATCGCGTTGGTTGACACAATGCCGAGTACTGAGTTTTAAAGGAAATAATCTGACTAAAGTCAGTGGCAATTTTAATTTATTTATTTTGACGGATTGTTAATTAATATCTTAAACATATTGTGACGTTAGGTGCCGACGTACGCATTAGACAATGCTTTTCAGCGAAATAACAATATTGGTCAACTTTATTTAGGCGCCAATCCTTGGCGATGTGATTGTTTATTTGCTCCAGCTTTCCAGGTAATATTTTTAACTGCTATACCTATTATAATTGAACTTAAAAATTATACCGTACCCACATTTATTTTTTATTTTTATATTTTCAAAATCGTCTCTGAAGGATTTTCTAATTAAATATCAATCTTTGATAATGGATCTATCAGATATAAAATGTTCTTATCAGCAAGATGACGAATACTATTTAACCCCGGTAAGAATATACAGTGGATGGAAAACGGTAAATTAATTTTTAAATTGATTCAGTTCATGTACTTACATTTCGTATAATACAATGAATATTTTTGTTGTTTTTTTTTTTTTTACATTTTAAGTTGCAACAAAAGGTCACAACTAGTGTCGGCCCTAGAGGGGGGGGGAAGGTTAGCGGTGCGACCGCATTGAGTTCCGCGCTTCTATGGGCTCCACAAATTATGTATTATGAATATAACTAACTTCATATATTACTAAAAATTATATAGTCTCAGTAATATGCAAATTGTTACCCGTGTGGTCGTGTGATTTTCTCAGAAAATGAGTTGTTATCGTCGAAAATTAAGACGGTACAAATTATACATAGCTATTCAGTATTACACAGTGTTATACAGTATTATTCATGCATGCACTTGTAAAATTGTTTATCATCGATGACGGTTCAAATTATAGATAAAGTATATATTTAATTATATAACAAAATAAATAAATATAGATTTATAGAAACAATTAATATATTAATATATATGGGTCCCGCAAAATTCTGCACCGGGTTCCGAAAACTATCGAGCCGGCACTGCTCATAACTCACAAGTTGCGATCTATACATTAATATAAGGTTAAAATACTTTTATATAAACTTGATATATCGTCTACGTTTTTATAATTTTCCTGAAGGCGAAGTGGAATAAGATTTGAATTGTATTCGCTTACGCGGAATTTGTTTAGAAACGATAACTGATGTGGGATTAACATAACCGCCAGCCAATATATTTTTGATGTTTTTTCTTTTCTTTCTATTATAAAAAATAATATACTCTTAACGCCTCAAAAATATGATTTGATGTATGCATCGACCTAGATTTATGAGGTTATTGAAATGGGCCGTTGATCCGAAGAGCCTCCTGGACATACGATTGTTTAAACGAATTTATACTCATAAAATATTTTCATGTACACATTTTAATTTATGTATTTTTTATTTATTCCTCAAAAAAAAATAGTGGGTCATACTAAATATATTCGTTTGAGGGCTATGGTTTCATAATTTGTAATTAATTTCATGTTAAGTATGTTTAAAGCCATTTGTAGTATACTATACCTTAATTTTGTGTCAAAACATAGCCCGTGCACATATTAATATTTATAACTGATGTTTTTTTTATTTATTCATCTTGGTATTTACATGTTTTAGATTCACGATCTTCCACGGAATACATTGTGCAGGAACTCAGCGAAGGGAATAAACATGGTGGATTTTTGGGATAGTTTGAATATATTTTTAGCAAGTTTAATAGTTGTAATAATTCTAAAGTTCATTTACGACTACATACTATACAAGAAATATGGCATTTTGCCTCGGATTATTACGTTGTTGCCTTAACACTGTTGTAATAATTTACAATTTAATTATAAATTCTGAATATAAAAACATTGTCGTTTTAATTCAAACGGTAATATTTTTCCAATACCTCTAAATCTTAAATTGTGTCAATTCGTTTTCTACTTTCTTTCCTTATGTAGCCTAACAACTCTGAAAGATTCTTGGCTGCCGCTATCGCTGACCTCTAATAATCACGATCCTGGATATTTTCCTTCCAATCCGTTACTCTAGTTTCTCTAGATTTTGACGCATTTATAATTTCTTGAGTCTACCTCTGTGTCTTCTTTTTGGTGGTTTGTATTCGATCGATGGAATATAATTATTTGGAATTTAAATTTTGAAAACGAAAGTCTTTGCCAAAATCTTTTTTTATTTGATAAATTGTTTATCAATGTGGATTTAAAAATGAAAAAAAAAATTATTTTATATTATTAAAAACGAGTGGATGAAAAAATCTAAACATACATAAAATATAAAATTCACTTTTGAATTTGTATGTGATTAGAGTGGAAAGTTAGGTTCTAGGATTGCCGGCACCGCCTACACTCTCAACTACCACTGCCTCCTATAGAGCTGCCACCTACACCGTTGATATCAACAGAGCTCTTAGACCGTAGTGGACTTTTTATGTACTACATTGCTATTAATATATATAGTCACTATTATTAGTTATTATAAATTATAAGCATATAGAGACAGTTAATCCGAATGGCTGCAAGATGTTCCTTATTAGTTATCACAAAATATAAAAATCCGTAGTCAATTAAATTTTTCTCTAAAGACTACAATAAATTTATAGACCATACTATTATCTAATATTTTAAACATTTTTAATAATTAATCCTAATCATAGAAAAGAATCATAATGATTTGAGTAATTTAGTTACATATTTTTTAAGTATTATCTCGCAACTTAAAAGATTTATACTTTACTGTTAATAAATACAATTTGTCATTTAGTAGTAATTCCAAATATGATTTAGATAATTTAATACTTATCATTGTACACATTAAACTCATGTGGTATAAAAAGGATTTCAATATCTTATGCTTAATTAAAAGAAATATAATTGTTTATTAATGTTAGAAAATTCTTACTTAAATAGTATATTTTCAGTATTTGTAATTAAATTCTCTATAATTTTTATTAATTTTATATTGTGAAATTTGACACTATATTCAAAACAAACAAATTAAATTAAAATATATTTTATATGTATATATATATATATATATTATTTTAATAATAATAATGATAATTAGAAAAAATAATATTGTATTTTTCAACTAGGTCAGGTATACATATAATGAATTGATACGTACTTACATACAATAATTCGTTTCTCAACTATTACACACATGGGCCACCACTGGTCACACATTCTACGAACACAACTTTTCCCCCCCAATTTATTTGAGACACCGAAAAGGATTTGTTTTCACATTCCCGGCCTTTCGTTATTTAATATTTATTACGTAATCATTGAAATGACAGATGGGACACATTCCATTTGGTCATCGCTCACAGTATGGAATAAAGTAGCGTAGGTTATTTAGGCCTTCAAGTTCTGAAGTTCCCCCGTTCGCGCTCTCACTCTATTATTTCACCCATAATAGCATAGCCCATTTAGTTAAAGGTCCGAAGCTGACGCTCCGTCGTATTCAACAGTCTCATCACTGCATTTATGTCAGCCGGCAACTACCCGTCAGCGTCCTTTGCTACCAGAAAAATTTCCGAAATATCCTTCGAACGTTATTTCCCACCAATCAACTTCTGCGCTACTTCCCGTGGGCCAGTTCATTGGGGATAGTAAAAAAACGTGTTTTCTTCCGTGTCGTCAATCCACTCATTGTGTATACCTGGAGTCATTGGAATTTTTCCTCTTAAGCAGATATCCGTGACCTGTGAGCACTTGTGACATGTATAATTCCATTTCCTTTTGCTTGGACACCATTATCCATGGTCCCATTTCAGGAATTAACTTCGTCCACTGATCATTGCTGATTTCAACTTATAACTCCTGCTATTTGTCCAATGTAAATTTGCGTTCCTTATTCTTGATAATGATTGTGTGCCTTGGTTGCACTGTCTCTCACTGACTTTTGTTCGTTCCGTGGTCAATGTATGAGCTGAAGATGTCCTCGCCAGGATCAGGGCTGTTATATCAGAGACTTTTCAACACCTGGTCACACGCAAGAGACGCCGCAAGCTACACCTGAGTGTAGGTGTTGTGACTCTTTGGCATTTCCACTACCACCGTTGCCCAAACTGATTAGCCAAACCTAACTTTAATATGCTTTGAATTCTTGATTGTACAATCAAAGCGTTTTAAAATTGTAAAGCTTTTAACTGAACTGCAATACTCTTTCCAAAAATATCGAATTGGTTTTCAGGTTGAGGTACTTCTGGTTTATTTATATTTTCTTGCAATTGTTTTAGCTCATTAATAGTACGAAAAATTCCTTTTTTATTTGATTCTTTTCGATTATTTTTGTTGGTATCTATATGAGCTTCTAATATTGGTGTTGAATGTGAAAATGAGATGTCATTCTCTTCAAACTCTTGAAGTAGTATTTCTTCAGTGTCTTGGGTTGTTCAGTGGCTACAATTTTATTTTCAAAACTTGGAAAATTGGTTATGATTTGAAATTAAAAATATACCCACTAAATTTTTTTACAATATTATTTTAATTATATTATTAATATGCCTACTAAGTATAAAGCAGGAATGCCTTTAATTAATATTTGATGTATTTTTAAAAATAAAAAAAGTTTTCTAATAATCTATTTAAAATAAATTTAAATTTGGTACACAAAATGTTTCAGCTACCTGCTAGTCGTGAAGAATGGAATGTTATTGAAAAGGGTTTTCATTCTAGATGAAATTTTCCAGGGGTATATGGTGCTATAGATGAAAAACATGAGATGATACGTGCACCGCCTGATTGTGGCAGTGACTTTTTTAATTATAAAGGGTCAAACAGTATTATTTTATTGGCAGTTGTAGATGATGACTATTGTTTTACTTAAACAAATATTGGAACTAATGAAAGATGTTCAGATGGTGGTGTTTTACAAAACAGTTCTCTTTCAGTTCTCTTTACTTGAAAATGGTATGTTACCAACCGGTGGATTTTTTGTTGGAGATGCAGCATTTCCTTCTTCTTCTTTGCGTCTTCAGTCGTTTGACTGGTTTGCTGCAGTTATCCATGCTTCCCTATTGTAACTTAATTCCTTTAGTTCCTTGTAGTTATCCTTTCCCATGTCAATCATGATTTGTTTCATATATTCCATCCTTGGTATTCCTCTTCTAATATAACCTTCTACGCCACCTTTTATAATATTCCTCGTTAAACTATCATGGCGCAGTAAGTGCTTATCATTTTGTTTCTCCTAACCTTAATACTATGCCACAATTGTCGTTTTTCCTTGACTCTAGTTAGTACTGCATCATTTGTCACCCTTTTAATCCATTTAATCTTTAACATTTTTTGATAACACCACATTTCGAAGGCCTAAAGTTTGTTTCTCTCTACTTTATTAACTGTTCAAGTTTCACACACATATAGAGCAATACTTCACACGTATATTTTTAAGAGTTTTTTCTTGTCTGTAAGGACACATTATTAGTGGTCAATAAATGTTTTTTTGAAAAGCCTTCTTCGCTTGCGCTATTCTGCAGAGAATGTCAGTTTTGCTGCGGCCATTTTCTGTTACTTTACTTCCCAAGTATTTGAATTGTTATATTTGTTCTATATGTGTGTTATCTATTTTTATGTCTAGCTGGGTAGGATTTGTTCTACTGCACTCTATTATTTTCGTATTTTTTTTTTTTAGAATTTTATTCACATTATTTAGAATGTTTTGTAGGTCTTCCTCCGTTTCTGCACAAAACGCTATGTCATCGGTAAATCTGAGTGCATTTATAGTTTCGCCACCTATTCTAATACCTTGAGTTACTTTCATTTTTAATTCTTTCATCATTTCCGCTATGTATAGATTAAATAGTATTGGTGATAGAATGCAGCCCTGTCTTACACTCTTTTTAATTTGTGCTTCTTCTTCTTCCCTACCTATGCGTGTTAGTACAGTTTGGTTTTTGTATAAGTTATAAATACATCTTCTATCATTATACTTTATACCAATTTTTTCCAGAATATCGAATAACTAATTTCACTGCACATTGTCGAAGGTCATCTCAAGGTCCACAAAAGCAATGAATGTGTTTTTATTCTTCTGATTTGTTTTTCCAATAGTATTCTTAGTATTATGATTGCCTCTATAGTATCGACACTTCTCTTAAACCCAAATTGATCGTTACCCAGGTTTTCATCGTTTTCTCTATTCTGTTCTTGATTATTTGGGTGATAAATATTTCATCCATATTTCATCCAATCATTTACCTATGGTTTTCTAACATCTTTCCTTTGGATCCCAATTATTTATCTTGCATGGCTTTTTAATGTTTGCTTAATAACATTCCACTTGTCTTCTACTGTATGACTGTTTATTACTTTTGCTTTTATATTGGGGAATTCTACATTTATTTTTAAATTCTATTCTTTTTCTCTTCTACCTTCAGCGTTTCCAAATTCCATTTTTTAATACTTCTACCTTTCCTAAGTTTTTATATTTTAATTTTGTTTCCATGATTATTTAATTGTAATCACTATTAATTTCAGCACCAGGATATGTTTTACATTGCTTGATTTGATTTTTGAAGCGTTTTTTGGTCGTAATATAATCTATTTGAAATCTTGCTGAATCTCCTGGTCTCTCCCAAGTGTATATTCTTCTTTTATGGTTTTGGAACATGGTGTTTGAAATCATCAATTTATGTTGGGTATGAATTTTGCCAATCGTTCTCCTCTTTTATTTCTAGTACCTAAAACGTAGTTTCCCACTATGTTTCCTTTTTTCCCTTCGTCTATTACAGCATTCCAGTCACCCAAAGTTATCACATTCTCATCTGATTTAGTAATTCTCATTATGTGGTCTATTTTATCATACGTTTCTTCAATTTCTTTATCACTATGTGTTGATGTTGGCATGTATACTTGGATTATTGTTGTAATAGCAGATTTAGAGTTAATTTTAACCATGATTATCCTATCTGAGCATTGATAATAACTGATGACACTTTCTCCGCACTGTTTATTTATTATGATACCTACTCCAGTATAACCATTGCTTGACCCTGTATGTATGAATCTATACCCATTACTCCAAAAATCCCCAGGATCTGGCCATTGTATTTCACTTATTCCCATAATATCAATACTTAATCTACTCATTTCTAACTTGAAATGTTCAAGTTTTCCACTTCTTCTCAAGAACCTAACATTCCAAATAATTATTCTTCTATAATTTTGTTTTGCTTTACTCAAGGCTGTCTCCACCTGGACATCCGAATGGTAGATTGTTTTACGTCCGGAATTTTTTAGTGAGCTAACAATCCATAACTGCAGATACTAGGGATATTAAAGTGGTAGTCTCTCGTTTCCTTCCACTTCGCAGTTTTTTAATCGTTTAGATGACTGTCATCTACTCTTACAAATGTTTGGCAAGTGGCTAAACTGATCTCTTTGATCTCTACCCACATCCAATACTGGATAAGCTGCTTCCCTTCTCCATTCCCTTCAGTCTCCTTTTACGACAAACTGGAATTACTCTGAGCCTATTCTATCGCCGGGTCCTGACGACCGATAAAATTATACACACAGCATGCGCTTTGCATGACTGACTAAGAAAGACTTCAAACACTTACTTGACCAGAGAAAATGTAGACTTCGAAAATGTAGATACCGTGGAAATCATACTAGGATCATGGAGACAAGAAAATCTAACGTTACTGCCAAGTATTAATCGAATAGGTAGTAACCATTCATTTTAAACAAGCTAGAGAATTAAGGGAAATGTATAAAAAATACTTTACAAATGAAGGTGCTGTTTAATGGCAATCAAGAATGATTAATTAAATCACCACTTTATACTGTAATATAATAATTTAATAAAATATTGTATACATTACATATTTATATATTAATTTTATTAACATGTAATTAATTTTTTTTTTATTAAATTTATCTTTATATTTATTATGCATAAATTGAAAAATGTTAGAATTCAATAGAACAGTGAATTAAAAATATTTATAACTACAACTTTTTTTAAGTGAAATTTTTAACTGTATAGTGCAATACTGCAATACATATTTCAGTAGTTTTTTATTATTATAATTAGTTTATATAAACATAAAAAAATATAAATAATAAATAATCAGGTATATAATGTACTCACATTGTCAAAAGTGTTCCTTCTTTCATCTGCATCCTTTAACAGTGCTTTCATTTCAAAAAACCATTTTATGTTTGGTACATAAACATTGTCTGTACTGCTTCCAGATGCTTTCGATTTATCTATTTTTTTCTTTTCTTGGTAGTAGGTAGATTTTAAATTTTGCATTTTAGATTTTACTTCGGCTACTTTAAAACTTGGTATAACCATTGCATTCAGAATTTTTTGATAACATGCTTCCCGCATTTGTTTATTTTTGTATGATACATGTTTAGGATTCCAGAGGCATTCATATTGCTTAAACTCCTGAATAAATTTGATAGTTGTTTCTGCATTCCACTTTTCTCACATTTTAAATTCTATTATATTAAAAACTTAATAAACTAACAAAAATAAACTACAGAAGTGCAAGACGGCACGTGGTAAAACAAATATTCTCTTATCATTTCAACTAAACACTAATACTATCATCAAGCGATCACACGTTGCGAGTGCAACCGCGAGTAGAGTAGAGTCGTGGAGAGGGTAACTACTTGTCATTAGTAAATATAACTGGATTCTATTCACTTGCACTCCTGGTTTTACTAATAATAAACACTATTTTTACTGTTTACACGCATTATGCGAGTGCGAGTGACAATTACTACGCAGCGTGTAAACCAGGCATAAAGGGGAGTTTACACGAGATTAGCGCTCGGCCGAGTCACTAGAGTAAGTCACTAGAAGTTTAATAATTTAGTAGAGAGTTCGTGTTCACATGTAAAAAGGGAATGAGCCAGTGAATTAGTATAGTAATCAAAAAGTTTAAATTGAAAACATGGTAAAATCTAAATTTATAATATGATTACTCCAAATATTGTTATCACACGTGATTTTACTAAAGATAGTGTTGTCTATACTAGGCCACTATAAGAGGTGCGTTACCCCAGCACCCGCACTTTCAAAATCATGAATTGTAATCAAGAAGTATTATGTACTTTATTTTGTACAATTTCGTACAACCAAAATTAAATTTTGTACAACCTCCGAACCTCCCCGAAATTCAATTTCATTTTACGGGTGCTGTGATAACGTTACACCAGCACCCGGATCAACTATTTTTCACAAATTTCAACTTTAAACCGTACAGTATTATGTACTTTATTTTGTACAATTCTCAAACCAGAGGCGGCTCGTGTGGTTCATTGAAGTTCGACTACAAAATTTAAATATTTCCCCTTTATCTATTATCATACTTTACCACCTTCAACTTCTGTTGGTAATTCATTTAACTCAATTCTTTATTATGTACTAAATTATTTTCCGTTTTTTATAGGTTAATTCTATATTCTAGAACATCTATGGTAATACTTTTTATTAAACTTTTAAATTTTTAACGGAGTGATGAACGTGTTTATTTTACAATGATGTGCGCTTTTTTTTATTTTATTTTTTTTTATCGTGTCTGCCACCACGTTTTGGAGTAGTAATAGTGCTTTGATTTTTGACTTCAGCCCCTCTTTAAAAAGGAAATTTAATCTAGTTTATACTTTAGGTGGTTAATAGTAAAAAATTTGTATTAGTTTTTAAGAGACACTGTAATAACCATGAAAAAGTAACAGAAAAACAGGAATTTACGTATAACCACTTTTCGACTAAATCGATTTTTTGAATTTGCTGTAACTCAAAAGCGAATCATTGTAAAGACTTGAAATTTTAACCAAATGTTTATATTAGCGTTATATATTTATGATTAAATTTTCATAATATTTATAGACCATTGAAATTTTCGATTTTTCTAATTTCTTTTTTTTCTTGAAATACCGATAAAAAAAATTTGGTTCCTAAAAAAATCTTTAAAATTTAATATAAGATGTTTAAAATAACCTAAAAATTACCTTAAAAAATGTCCAATAGATAAAAAATGATCTTAAAATATTATAAAAATGCATAATAAGTTTATAATTATTAATTATTAATTAATATTTCGGTACAAAATTATTTAAATTATAATATTATGAAAAAATAGCAAAAAAAAAAAAAAAAATATTAATTTAGAATACTACAGTTTGAAGTTTGAACTTATTATACAATGGCCAGCTTGAAATTTTCTGCAATAAACAACAAAAAATACATCTAGTGTAAATGAAAATGTATAAAAATATTATCTAGATTTTAAAAAAGTATAAAAAATGACCATAAAATGCTACAAAATTACTAATCTATCCATAAAAGTAATCTAATATAATATGAGTAATCTAATATAAGTATCTAATCCATAAAAGTACAAAAAATGCAAAAACAAGTAAAATAAAAACTATATTTGGACTCGTATATGACAAAATCACATTTTGTGCTTAAAAATCTATGTCCTGTAAATCCTAAAAAAAATAAATGCAAAATCCTATAGTTATAGTTGTATTCTATTTATATGGTTGTACGAACGATTATGATATTTGCTTACAGCAGAGATGGATAGGTAGTTTTTTTGTTACAGGAAAAAATTTTAATGGGGCCATCAAAATGAAAAAAAAAATTTGCTTTTAAAAAATGTATTGTATTTACTTGTTCTAATTTAATTTAAATAATTTAATTATAAAAAAAAAATAATAAATGTCCATGAAAAAATTAATGGTATCGAGGTGGCCGCCGACATAATATAATATAGGGTGAGGGCCCACAAGGAAAATCCTTTTTTCTCTATGGGCCTATCCACCCCGGTTTATAGTGTATAAATACTATATAAATAAGTTACTACTTGTTTATTTACTATTTTATTACAACATTTATTTATTTAGTTTACTGCAATGATGTGGTTCTAAAAAAACTCTTGATACGCCAGTTGTAAATAAAAAGTGTAAATGGAGTTTATTCCTACCCCCACCAATTTTTTAGTTGTCACACTATCCTAGTTGTATTAACGGAGTTATTTTATGTCAATCCACACAATTTTTTTTTAATAACATTTATCTCACTATCCACATAAGTTACACATATGAAAATAATTTATCGTTTTACCAAAATTTTTGATCTCAACTTACTTTATACGGGCTCGAGTTGATATGTATTATTAATGATATTGAAATAAATGTAATTTGTATATATGATACATGTTTTTGTTCTAAGTTAATGAATGAATAATTGTAATACTTATACTGTAAATTTTATTTTTTTGAAAAAAAAAAAAACGAAAAATTAAATGTTTGCAATATTTTAATAAATATTTAAATTCATATTCCTAGTAGTTTAAAAGTGTAAATGTTAATAAAAGCTCTGATATGATTTTTGGTTGTCGTGGTGGAGATTACAAAGTCGGGTGTTGTCCATTACCGGAAATAGATTCTATGTCAACGAATCTATATTGTAAATTGGGTAAGTTTTTTAATTGTTTTGATTTTTCAGCTCAACAATTTTAGAGAGTTATAGGCACTTGAAATTTGAAAGATACTTGCTAATATTATTGTTACTATTACATATTAACTATTTTTACAAATTAATATATTGTTATTACATATCAGGGGCGTACCTAAGAATTTTTTAGGTGAGGAAGGGGTTCAAAATTTTTATTTTCTTTGTTCTTTAATTATATTTATAGTTTAATTCAATACCAATAAATTACTGTTAATAATTATAGTAATAGTCACAATAGTTATACGCACATCACACATATTCTGCACAAAGGTTTACTATAATTGGTAGGTACTATAATTTGAAATTAATTTTTATTTAGTAGTAAAATGTTTTAAAAAAATACATTATTTAACTAACAATAATAAATAATATTAAAAAAGCAGTATAAATTAAATATGGTTTATATATTATATAATTTATAAACTTTGTATATTGAAAATAATGGGAAATTAAAATACACTATATATTATTTACTATTAAACCATTGAGTTTGTAAAAATTTCAACTGGGGTCCAGACTACCCCCCCTCCCTGGTAAGCCACTGTTACATATTAACCATTATTATTGTTGTATTAGTAACTAATAGTAATTAGTTACTATTACTGGGCGCAACAGAAAGGTTTCAAGTGGTACGCGTGATTACACATCAAACCATACCTTGTTCAGCTTGTGTACCGGATATATGCAACATCAACTTGGCTGGTCGAAATGTAGATCGTCGCTGTACAAGCTAAACGTTACCGACTCTAAACTTGCCTGTCGGTCATGTTCGAGTTTCACGTGAGTCTCCATCCCAAAGTTGTGACTCTTGCAGCGAGGGATGAGAGTTCAACAGTGGTCTTGTACATGGCACACAATAACGGGAAAGAATAAAAATAAAAAATTAATAAAATAATGACCGGGTCGGAGCTACTATATACGTATTTTAAATTTGTACAAACACGAGTTGCGGTCATTGTGGCAAACAGTCAATGGTAGTACATTCGGTCGAATTCTCATACGAGTATCGGATCTTAAGAAATTAATCCTACGCCGCTGCTGTTCGGTGAATTCAATAAATGTCTCACATTCGTCAACAAGTCACACGCTTGACCAAACTTAACGCTTAAAAGGGTGGAATGAACAAGACGATGTTTCACACCTGACACGAAGAGAAAATTGAGAGTGAAATGCAACACCTTTGGGTTGCATTGTCTGTGGTGTGCGATTTTCCGACGTACGTTTTGGGATTAGTTGATTACCTACGTATCTATACGTTTATGAACGTGAAGCATTATTTACACTGTTCGTTTGACATCTATTCGGTTTTATCTGCGGTGGATTGGTTTTTTTTCATCGAGCATTCCAAGAACTCGGGTTTAACGGTTTTTCTATTTTCCATTATATTTTAGTCCGCTATTAATGTTGCAGATGTTTCATCGTATGATTATTATTAGAAATAGGTTGTTGATGACTTTTGCATTTTTTTTCCTTTAATTCTATACAATGCTATTTAAGCTAAAAATTTGTTTCATGCTCCCTTGATACAGAATATTCTAATTTAATTTTATATTTTTATGCATTTTTAGCTATGAATATATTTTTTGTTTTTTAACGTAATTTTTCAATATTTTAAAGTCATTTTTTCATATTTTAGGTCATTTTTTTATAGTTAATGTATAATATGGGGCTATTTTTCTCTAATTATAGATTTAAAGAAAATTTGTATAACATTCACATAAAAATCATTTTTATTTACATTTTAATTTATTTTTAATAATTTTATATAATGCTTAAAATGTAAATGTGTACTATTGTTTATTAATGTAATAATTCGTATTTTAAATTACTATTACATCTATTATCACATACTATCTCTAATAAAATGTATTATTTATAAATAATAATATATTAATATAATTCTTTTCACATAATTAATTATATTTCTTAGATAATTTTTAAGTTCATTTTTTGAAGGTTTTAGGGAATTTTTGCATTTTTTTAGGGCATTTTTGCGTGTTTTTAGGTCATTAACATCTTAACTCTAATTATTATATTTAAAAACGGATGAGACTTCATGGTAGGGTAAGATATAGGCAGTGCCGTATTTAGTAATTTTGCGCCCCGGCGCAAAAAAAAAAAAAAAGTTGACGCTCTTCTAAAGGGTCTATCCACGGAAAATATGGGGGATAGATCCTCATGAGCCTTTTAGATATTTTAAATGCTAGTCAATAGATAATCAATGCTTTTTTTTGTGTTGTAGGCACGCGATAACATAATACGCAGTATTATTATAAATAACTTATGTGTATTGACATTACAACAAATTATAGAACTGATATTAGGTACATTAATAATATTCTGAGTCACTGATAGCTATATTGCTATAAATACATTAATAATATATATTAATAAATTAAATACATTAACATTAATTTATGATACTGTTATTAAAAACAAAAAAAATAATAATTTCAAAATAATTTTAAAAATTCAATAATTCACAAGTGAGTATATTTCCGACCACAACATTTTGGCGCCCGGGGCAGTTGTAACCAGTGCCCCCCCCCCTTAAATGCGGCCCTAGATATAGGAACGGATGTATGATATTACTCTATAGGTATTTGGAACTTGTGCCAATGTATCATTGCTCTTAAAAAAACGATTCTAAAGATGAAAAATAGAATCAAATTTCTTAAAATGGTACGTTAAACTTTTAATGTGTTAAATTTTGCAAAAAAAAAAAAAAGCCATTTAGATAGATAAGTAAATTACAATAAAGTGCTATTATATTCGTACGTGTTATCACTTATCAAACTATTCAAATTTACTACTTAAATTCAAATTTGGGAAAATAAAAAATTTGAAGAGCCGAAAACAGGATATATTTTTTAATATATTAATATTTAATATTTCTCTTTATCAGAAATCACACATCATGGTAAAACCAATATATTCTTTGTTTCCTTCTGGATTATAAAAAAAAAAAAAAACTACAATCCAGATAAAATAATACTCCGGATAAACAGATGATTATCATTAGTTTATAATTTTTATAACTTGAGTTTAAATATTTCGTTTAATAATACGAAATTTTCAATTTGGTCGGGATTAAAATAAAAATCAATAAATATAGATATCTTAATTTTATATATATAGATATATCTATGATTACATATTTTTCAACGTTCATAATAATTCTATTAAATTCATTTCTGTTTTTTCGATTTTATTTCTAACGCCAATGGAAGATCATCTTTGTTGATTTCTTCAAATAAGTCCGTATAGTTCTGTTTTGTTTTAAGCAGAGTTTGCAGACTGTTAATTCTAAAAATGATTAGAAAATAATTATTTCATCAACATAAATCTTTAATTATCTAACAAGTGTTCCACGATGAGTAGAATGTGATAGAGTATAATGTTATAATTTATGTTTATAAAAGTAAATGGCGTATCCTCTATACCAAAATATAACTTTAAATCGAGGCAATTGTTAATCTAAAAATAGATTCAGGTTTCGAAACACGTAATCGGTAAATTGAATATAAAAACATTGTGAACATGCGTTTTGCTGAAATGGAACCTGCGGTGACACTAAAATGTTAGCACACCATATAGAGTAAATACTTATATATGTTTTCGTTGTCCACAATTTATAAACGTAACGCGTTACAATTTCCTTGCCTCGTGTAATAGTTTAAATAATAGAGGAAGAAGTTTAATTAGTCAGTACTTTTGTTTGAAATCAATTCAGTAAATTGTAATTAACTGCGAAAGTATAATATGCTGCGCAACTTTTTTGGGAATTTCGTAAATAGTGAAATTGATCCGGGAATATTTGTTGAATACAGAATATTCAGGGAGTGCTTCTGGAATACTTGTAAATATTTCAATATAGGAATTACAACTAGTGGTTATACATTGGTAGAAATATAAACACTCATTCGATAAATTCAAATTTGCATTACAGTGTATAAATGCTAACTGAGAACATTCAATATATTTTTGCGTAAAGACCTACAATTTGAATTCTGATTTTTTGTTGGTTTTTATGTCAAAAAAATGTGTATTTTTACGAGTTTTTAATTTTTTTAACTTAAATAGACACGCGCATGCGCAGTAAAACTTTTTTTCTTAAATGACAACCTCCTATTTTAATCACTTATTATTTTTCGCCTATTTTTTTTTTAATCAATTTTGATAGTTAAAATCAACATTCCAAAAGTTCAAAATTGACCAAGTTATAGCAATTTAACCAAAAAACTGTAAAATGCGCGCGATTTTAAATTTTTTTGACTGTAATTGGGAAAATAATTATTCTAGAATTGTTAAGACTTGATATTTTCACTCTTATTTATTAAAGATGAAGAAATTACTGCTGCAACAAATAAAGAATTCATGCGGAGCGCTGAATCATGTTTTGTTCATGGATGACAAAAATTTGAACAATTTATACGTTAAATTAATCAATAAATAAATAAACTTATAACTTGAATAAAAATTAAACTTATTGTTAATTATTGATAAATTCCAATAGATCCATTGTTCGAACACGGTCAAGTTCCCGCCGGAATCGCCCGAGACGACTCATAATAACCCGCTCAACTGTAGACACTGCCTAGCCGCTTAGGTTTCCTCTCTCTGTCACATACGGCCTAAAGCAACGGCAAGCAAAGGCTATTGGTGAAGTCAGCCCGGTCGTCTGCTTTCGATCGTTGCGGCGTCGCGATTGGTTTTTGCGCGGGCGTTTTATGCCGCTGTCGTAAAAAGGCGCGTGATCGTGGAGTGAGGACCGGCTCACGGCTGTCGTATTATAGTTTTGTACAAGTTTTTCCTGTTTTTTGGTAACGGAAATTATTTACGATCGATACGCCGAAACCGCAGTAGGCACATGAAAAAGTGATGCGTAGTGCCGTGTTTGTCGGAGTGGACGTTTTTTCGCCTTGCGCGCAAGTTGCCGAAGTGGTTCGAGTAATCCAGAGGGCAACTTCGGCTCAGGTGCTTATCGTGGTCAGGTCGATCCAGAAGGCAACGTCAGCTTGGGTGTTTTGTCGTGGTCAACCGATCAGGTCGTGCCTTTTATAGTATTATAACACGATTATGTGTATTATTGCCAATATTGCACTTTGGTATTAGTTATTATTCATTATTGTATTATTGCTCATACGGCACCTCATTATGTTGTTATTGTTATATATTTTGTATTACCATTATTATTATTATTAATATTTTCCCCTCCTTGGGCATCTGTCCATATCTTTTTTTGTATTATTTAGCGGCTCATTAATAGTAAAGCTGTGCTATTTGGCCCGTCATTTAACAACAACAAAGACTTATTTATTTTATTATATATAATTACGACTGGCCAACTTAATTCCAACACCTCACGATTCGTCGCTGCCAACCGCCATATTCGCAGGAGTGGCGTCGGCGAACATCCATTAAATGTCATGAAATAAACAATTAACTGAAATAAACTGTGCTTGCTAATTTACGTTTCTTCTGCTATAAGATATAATACATACCCAAATTAAAGTGAAAATTATAATAACGTGTAAAATCACTTTAAAAAATAAGAGTGAAAATATCAAGCCTCAACAATTCTAAAATAATTATTTTCAGAGTTGCAGTCAAAAAAATTTAAAATCGCGTGTATTTTACAGTTTTTTGGTTAAATTACTGTAACTTGATCAATTTTGGACTTAGAAAGTTGGTTTAACTACCAAAATTGATTAAAAAAATAGGCGAAACATAATTAGTGGTTAAAATAGGTGGTTGCCATATATGAAAAAAAAGTTGTACTGTGCATGCGCGTGTCTATTTAAGTTAAAAAATTAAAAACTCGTAAAAATACACATTTTTTTGTCATAAAAACCAACAAAAAATCAGAATTCAAATTGCAGGTCTCTATCCAAAGATATTGAGTGCTTTTAGTTAGCGTTTACACACTGTATATCATCGTTGGAAATTCGTATTTTATTTGATTCATTAAATATAAATAAACTAGCAGTTAAAATAAATATAAATAAAATTAAATTAAATTAAATAAATAAAATAATTATTTATCTTGCCAATATTCTTTCTTTTTTTAAAAATTTTTTGTATACAACTTATTGATATTTAATTTATTATTTATTTTTATTTGACTTACAAATTTATATTACAAAATATATGCATTATATTTAATATTACTTTTATTAGATTAAGATTATTTGTAACACCACTTATTTTTCACACAAGTGTTTATTTTGCTTCTTTCATATTAAGTAATTAAAAATTTACTTTATTATTACTTTTGTATTTGTTTACAATTAAACTTAAAAAAAAAAAATAGTTCGAGAAGCTAAATCATATGAATTATAATTATTAAGATATTCATGTGAGTCTAAAGAAATGTTCTTTAAAGCTATTGTTGGCATACACCATACATTAAGGTACAATATATTTAAGAACCTTTATTTTTATGTGTTCAAAATTTGTTAGACAAATCTACTATTATATTATATATTTTACATATACGAAATAAATTATGAAGTTAATATTGTTTAATAATAATCATATAATTACTTGTGGAATCATCGATATTATATTCATTCAAAGTAATAAAATATAATATATTAATATTTAACTGGTTATTAAATTAGACATTTATAATTTAATTATTATGAAATGTATTGAAATGTTTAGGTTTTAAGTAATATTAAGTTAAAGTGAATTATTAAAACAGTATTTTTCCTTTTTTAATAAAGCTCCCTATTCTATACATATTAAACAAAAAAACATTCTATAAGTATTCGAATTATGATTAAAATATGTTGTGTTAAATTTAGAGTTGGGATCAATAGAGTTTATAGCTTTGCTGAGTACATGTTATGGAATAGTCGAACACAATGTTAAAATATCAACGTTCTTCAAACTCGACCAAAATTAGATATTCAATTAATCTGGTGAAAGTTATGTTTATAGTAAGCTACGTTAAATCTTTCTCAATTAAATTAAAAAGAAATAAAAATTAATTTTTATGGAATGCAGATAATCTATTTTCAACATCTATACAGATACCATGGTACCTAAATAAGTTGCATCCAAAAACCGCACCCATTTGATTTTAACCCCAAAAAGGTTGGTAGATAAAAACCGCACACTTTATGGATTGCTAGATAAGTACGAGTATATCATACAGCCAAATACCGCACACGTATAGTGGTTAAAAACCTCACTATATAATGTATTACTAATACTGTATTTTGTATAGACGAATGTTGTATATATAATTTTAAAGTTAATTGTTACATTCAAAAGCTTATCTTATCGCACGTTGATGTGCTCGAAAAATTATCAGTACATTTGTCGACCGAAACGCGTGGTAAACCATAGGTGTGTACGAAAGGTTGGTCGGGTGGGCCGCGGCCCCCTCTGTGGACTCTGGATTTTTCTTTAATAAATGTATATCTATACTATACAAGATAGTGAACATTTTTACATTTTACATGAATAAAGTAAAGTCAGTTTTAATCTTATAGTATAGATTTGATATCTGTGAATAAATGTAATAAAATTATTAGTTATTAATCAGACTAATTAGAACTTGCATATAATATAAAAATTGAAGATGTAATTGATACATTCAAAAATCTTACTCCCGTGGACACAGAAGGGTAGTTGTATAATAATATATAAATAAAGATTTCTTAGATATAAATTGTGTAAGTTTAAATAGTATTTATTTTTATATTTGCATATAGAATTAAATAAATAATTTATAAAATTTAAAATATTTAATTATACTAGTAGTCTTTAGTACAAGAATCTTTGGTTCACTTTTTTTAAGGGCTCCACTCTGCGGACGCCTATGGGTATAACGCAAAGGTTATAAACATATATATATTATAAAAAAAAGTGTTTTTATAAATGGATTTTAAAATTATTGATAGTAATAAAAGTTGTAAGATGGGATGGTCTTAAAGGCCCAATCAATTCTATGAAAAAGAAGAAGAAGATAGTAATAGAGGGGGAAATTTTTATTTTTTATATTTTAATTTTTTGAAAAAAAGGTAAGCAAAAAATTTTAGCCTTAAACATTTTTATAAATTTTATATTTTAAATTTTTTAATGCCTACATATTGTACCTCAATAAATTTTTTTTAAATAAATGTGTAATATAAATAATAAATAATAAATTATATATCATTATAAAATGTGCGGTTTTTGGTTACAAGAATTTAAAAAAGCGTTCGATTTTCACCAACCAAAAGTGTGCGGTTTTTGAAGTCGTCGCCTAAATAGTAATGAATCATAAGTAGGGCTCGGGACTTATCGAATTTGCATATTTTTAATTGTCAAGTAAGATAGAAATGTGTGTTAAGTTGTAGCGAATTTAAAAACACCAAAAAAAAAAAAAAAAAAAATGCATATTTTCGCATATATTACAATTTTTATGAATGTTTTTTTATGATGAATACATTTTTTATGAATATAATATCCTATTTTAAGTACTATGTAGAACATTTCTCTCAATGTTGTGGATAATATGGACGTTTCTGTTTTTCATTTAAGAAAAATAAAATAAGAATTTTATAAATAGAATGGTTCCGTGTATTACCGAGATAAATTATTATCGACTAACACCAAATAAAGATAAAATATTTCAATTTTCTATAGCTATACCGTCCGCACTCTGCATGTCAGTCTCGCCTTTCGTGCCTTGTATTGTGTGTGCAATTGTTAACCAATATTGTATTTTTATTTTTGTATCAAATTTCATTAAATTTTTTATTTCATTTCATTTCGTTACAAAAATGCCTAAGAAATTTACATGTGTTTTATTTAAAAAATATATCACAGAATTTGGGTCAAATGTTTTTTTAGCAGACCAAAATGTGCTGTTTTGTAATTACTGAGAAACAAAAGTGAGCGTGGATAAAAGGTTTATTGTCACCGAGCATCTTAAGATGGCAAAACGTATACGGGCAGCTAAGCGTATTGAAAATCGTCCAGGTACAAGTAAAATACTTACATAAAAATTTATAACGGACACAACAAAAAAGTCTATATTTAGTCACCATCTTTGTGAAGCTTTGATATCAGCTAATATACCTTTAAATAAATTATCAAATCCATATTTTAAAGAATTTCTGTTGAAATACACTGGTAAAGATATTCCTTCTGAGTCAACGTTACGAAAAGGTTATGTTGATGACATTTATGAAAATAAAATTCAAAAAATAAGGGATTATGTTCAAAATAAATGTATTTGGGTATCAGTAGATGAAACTACCGATATCACAGGTAGATATGTAGCTATTGTTGTTATTGGAATTTTAAATGAAACTGGGAGTAGTATGATTTTTTTTTTTACATTCCGAGCAACTGGAAAAATGTAATCATTCCACAATTTGTCAATTATTTGATAGATCAATGAACTTATTTTGGCCTAATGGTATTCAGCACGACAAAGTATTATTGTTTCAAAGTAACGCTGCCCTCTAAATGGTAAAAGCTGTGAAAGAAATTAAATTATTTTATCCAAAAACAATACACGTTACGTGTTTGGCCCATGCATTTCATAGGATCGCAGAAACTGTACGAGCAGGATATCCAAAAGTTGACAAACTAATCGCAAATGTAAAAAAGGTTTTCCGCAAAGTACTTTCTTACATTTAATATTTTAAATCAATAGCCCCACCATTATTACTACCACCTGAACCAATTTTGACAAGATGGGGTACTTGGATTAAGGCAGCTAGCTATTACTGGAAACATTTTGGGCAAATAAAATTAATCATCAATTATTTTTATGGCAATGATACAGTTTCAATAAAAAAATAAAAAAAAGTGTCTCTCGAATCAAAATACTGAGGCACAACTAGTATTCATGAAATAAAATTTTGGATTTTTATCAGATTTAATAACAAGACTTGAAAAACAAGAAATTCTACTGATAGATTCAATTTTTATTGTCGAAGAAGTCAAAGGAAAATTAATTCAAATTAATGGAAAAATGGGGAAAATAATAAATATTAAGATTGAATCTATTTTATCAAAAAATAAAGGATATCAAGCAGTTTTCAAAATATCAGATATATTAAATGGAAAAAAAGAAGACACATCTGGTTTACCTGAAGATTTGAATTTAAACGATCTCACATATTTTAAAAACTGTGTAATAACATCAGTTGACGTAGAACATTCGTTCTTAATGTACAACAATTTATTCACTTTCAATCGACGATCTAAAAATCTTTAATTATTCAATGTAATTTTCAAGGTAAAATAATAAAATAATAAGTAAAGGAAATTTATTTTTATTTTATAAAGCCATTAAAAGAAAACCTTGAAGAAAACTGACGACCACTTTTAATAATATAAATACAATTTTTTTAAGATTTTTAAAACTTTTATAAAAGAATAAATTATTTTCACACATTTTTATTTTTATTTTAAAATAAAAAAAATAATTGAATATTCGAGTGCATATAACCTTTTTTTTGCATATTTTTTTGCATTTCTTATGTTAACCTAATGCATTTTTGCATGCATATTTTTTAGTTTTCTATGCAATAAGTTCCGAGCCCTAATCATTAGTAACGTACCGTAATCGTTGTGATATGTACGTATACAAAAATAGAGATGTCACCTTCCGGGTTTATCCACGCTTCGATTGGTCAAAATGTTACCATGGTAACTATAATGTACAAAGATCATTTTTTTAAAAAACAATAGAAATAATACAATAACTATATGTGAGCGAGTTAATGACACTCTAGCGGTAAAAAGGTTTTTTCTAACGTACTAACATCACTCTTACAATCTATTTTTAATATATCTAATTTAAAATATTTAAATTTCTTCTGGATGAAGCTGAGTAAATCAGTTAGTAATTTTTATTATATGTATCGATTACTTACTCTTGTTCGTTGAACGGCTTGAACTGACTTGATAGAGTATTGGCGTTCTGTTCATTTACAATCAGCCGTATCATTTCGGTGGCTGCATCTTCTTTAGCTTTTTCTTTTTTCGAACCTTTCCCTTCAACTGTAATGAATGGAATTAGTTTTTATCTACTATGCCATTAATGTCATCACGTCATAATATCTAAATTAAATGTTCTTTTCGCTCATTTATTCTTCTATGAGATTTAATATACCCTTTTTTTCAAACCACAGTAAATCCATCTCGAATCGTCAAAATGCAAAACATAGAGAGATATAAATTAATTGAGAAATGTTTTACAGAATTGATCAAAGGCCATCCAATTGGAAATCTGCATGTTGAACTTTATTTGTGGTTTGTTTACACAGTGTTTCCTAGAGTTGTTTTGTACCGTTTCTAGAGGAAATTAATTAAAGAGTAGGTGATGTTAAAAATTAAGACGCTAGTTTCTCTAATTAACAAAAAAATTAAACAAAATAGAACCAAACAAAAGCCTTAAAAATAAATAAACCTCGAAATCTTTTCGACTGAAAAAAACTATTTTAAATCTAAAATTTACGAACGAGAAACGCTCTTAAATATCAAATATTCGTCCGGTATAAAGGTACCATATAATCCGTATAGAGTGCAAGAATAGTTGTAAACCGTTTTGTAGCTGGTAACATCTGTTCCGATGATGCGATAGGTTGGTTTGACCTCCGAGTCGATGATTCTGCCGTTTAATATGTCCAAAGGCGATCCGAGAACAGGACCACTAGCTTCATTATTTCTGCCTTCGTTCTAAATAAAACCGTAATTAATCGTCTATTAGTAGTATCGCAATGCAACGCGATAGTCGCGTATTAAAGGATTATTGGTTATTAATTATATTGAGAATAGGTCTCGAGTGTATATATCGCCCATATGGTACACAGCGTGTGATTCATCATCACACCGATTTTCGCAGTTATTGTGTGTCAACAGTAGTTTACGGCTTGAATGCGTGATTGTCACAACTCTTTTGAACACCCCCGGGTGATGTTTTTTCCGTTGTAAAATTTTCTCATCATTACAACGACGTGGCTTCGCAAGTTTTTATGTCAATTAATTTCGATTGACTACCACGGCGTCGTTGACGTCATCTACTCGATTTTCGGTCCATCGATTCTGATGATCGACTTATCGCAATTTGCATTACGTTTTAATTTTTTCCTCCCCATATTTTCATATAAACGTTTCTCGGCAAATTACAGAAGGAAAACAATTTAGGTACATACATTTTATATCTCTAATTATTCTGAGCTTAATATTGTACAAACTCGGTTTCGACTCGATTGAAGAAAAAATTCTGAAATGGTATATCGTAAATCATCCACGTACAGTGTATGCTAACCGAAGTTTACATGCAGGAATGCTTTTACAAAGGATCATATCGCTTAACCTACCATATTTGCGAAAGTGCTAAAAATGTAACAAAATGCACATGTTTTAATCGTTGTAGCGAATGGTTTTGCGCTGCTGCGATATCAAATACTCTTAATTATAATACTTCCGGAATTTCTCGGCTAAAAAACACGTCATTCGCGCATTTCTTTTGCCAAACATTTCGTTAGATATGCACGTGCATGCTGTTGTTTTCGTACGCATGTAGAACGTCATTCATCATCACACACGGGATAAGCTTAAACATGAGCACTCGAGTTCATTAGGTTTGACGCGGTACAGGTGCAGCAGATCGAATTTGATGTGCATCATGACACAGTATGTAGCGTGCACTAAGTGAATGTAAAAGGGTGTACCGCGATTTGAGCGTGTGTAACAACATTAGAAATAAATATTAACGCGGAATAAAATAAAAATTCAAATGAACAAACTATGAGAAATTAAAGAAAATTTAATTATATTACAAATTTTGATGAAGTAATTTGAAGGGAAAAAAAATTATAATTTTTATATTCCATTAAATAGTCCATTTTTAGCGATACGTAATTATATAGTAATGATTAGTGAAACACATTTTAAACGATCAAAGTGAAAGTTTAAATACTGTAATGGAATAACATATAGTATTTTAAAACCCCTTGCTATCATTAGTTCAATAAGCTCAGATTTTGATCTTGTCGTTAATATTGTAACTTCTAATAGAAAAACATCGTATGTTCAAAAAATCAAAAATCAAAAAATATCCATGAGTACACTGAAAATGTTATTAAATAACGAATGTTGGAAATCAAGTATCTGTGTGGAGAGAAAAGTTTTATGTCAGCCAACGTGATGAAATTATTAGAGTATGTTCAGAAATGTCATACATAAAAAGGCCTTTTTTGCTGTAATTTTGTATGAGAGCTGTAGATTTTTCCTTTTAGAACTGTAGTGGAATTTTGTTATCGCGTAAATCGGAAATTCGTACGATACAAACAACTAGGCGAAGGAGTATCGAATGGTCTTATCTTCGTGAAAATTTTCGATCACCTTAGCATATATGTATGTACGGTTTTTTTTTCCAATCCGTTCTTTTCTGGATGGTTCAAAATGAGTTCTACCCGCTCACATCATTAAGATTCGAAACGATTTCCCGTTTGCCACAATGCGGTATCTTTGATATTCGCTGCAATAATAATATTAATTTTATAATATCACTATTATTCTTCTTTAACCTGATCACAACTATTTTCCGCAGACTTGGACTATGCGAATTATTGTACGGCCATCTATCACCGTCGGTATTATTATGTTTACTTCCGTCTTTGCGACTAACTTCTCCTCCTAAACTATATGATTTTGTTCGTGTGCATCGTAACAGAATTATACATCAGTGGTTGTTTAACACAATACCTAACCCGTTACAATTTACGCCACATATGAATATCGTATCCGATCATGTAGGTTATTGTGTATGTATTAATAAATTCTAGTATTCAAATTGTGGTTGAATTGTACATGGATTAATAAATCGTAGTATTTAAATTGTGGCTGAGGGTGGACACAAGGATATGGATTTATCTGTTAAGTTTTCTCGTTTAACTGCAAGGGGTTAGGAATAAACAACATATTTGCAAAAATGTTTTCTTTCGTGTCGACGATTTGTATTTTGTTTATTTTCTTTTTTTTATCTAGATTTTATAAAATAGAAAACTAAGCTATATAAGAATAGATAGGTTGGTGGTGATGAAATTTATATGATGATCAAAAATACTATTTTTAAGCTTTTAAGTATCTCATATTTTATTTTCCCACTAGAAATGTACAATGTTTTTGTTACAAATATTTTATTTGTAGAGAGGACGGGCATTGATGGTTATCAAGGTGTCAATGACTTTTAATTTTTAAAGTTAGTTCCGAACGTCTTGCTTGAAAAAGGATATATCGGAAAATAAAGGAAGAAGCTCGATTTGTAAACCGGAGACCTCAGATAGTCGTTCACCTGCACTACGACGGTTGTCGTCGATTAATCAATATTATTTTAGAATCGCAAAACAATAATTGTTAAATAGTCATGAGTCATTTATGACGAGGAAGTGGGCTTAGTCAAGAGGTTTTTGTTAGAACATAAGTGCTGCGATAATTATAACAGATAATAATAATATATAAACGGACATTGTTCGGTGACGATACTATAATTTAATCATTTCTATAACAACCGTTTAATTGCTCTTGAATTTACGTTATACTTAACGTTGCCGAAGGATGAGCATAATAATATAATATAATAGTTGTAAAACGATGTTTTAAGTACTTCACTATGACGGTGGTGATGGCGGCGATGTACGGTAACCGAATTATGATGACACGCCATTTGCGCCGTAAACCGTACGTGGACTAATTAATGTATTTTGATTTTCCCCGTAACACGAAATATCGTAATAAATGGTGCTTGGTGGTTTTTTAACCGTGCTCAGCCTTTTTTTTTTATATACTTTTTAAAATTATGATTGATGGAAAGCGTATATGTACTGTTATAAGACTATATTTTTTGAAACGTAGGCAGTTAACGCTTAAGAAGTATTCCGCAGTCAATTTAAATTATTGTTTTTTAAATAGGAACACCGTTTCATATTTTAGTGAATAAGATTATTCAACCAACTCTTCTGGAATTTTTGTTATAACATATATAGTCAACATTTCGACCGACCTTTACGGAACTATCCAAATAGCTTATGACTGGAATTTTGCATTTATTTATATCTGTATATTATATTATGTATACTCTAAGTTATGATATTATAGTTTGCTTAATCGTGAAGGTATAATGAAAAAGAAAACTATCAATATCCTAATATTATATTTTTCATACGCAATTTTAAATTTGAATAGTACCAAAAAAAATGGATCAAATGTTAGCTATGTTATATTAAAAATTCTAGAAAAATTGACTCAACAGTTATTTGCGTACTAAAAAAAATGGTAGTTGATAAACAAAAGGTGATTTTTCTACAAGTTAGATATATTCTTTAAGAGATACAAAAAATTTTTATACCGGAAAATATAAAAGTATAAAAAAAGGATGGGCATACTTAAAAAATCACCCAGTATGCATTCGTTCGATGTTATTATTACGCGCGTATCAACGGCTGGTACGATGCTCACACTATAGACACGTTACAAATGCATGACCTGCTCCGGTTGATTGATAGTCTCGGTATGTTTTATATTTTTCGCGAAACCTTTCGAGTAGGTTTTAACGAAAGGAAAAAAAATAACAATATTAAAAATGAATGATTTGTTTTTTCTGTATTCTATCGCTGTATGTTTTATGTTTTTTTATTTTTTGTAAATGCACATGTGTACCACCGGAATGCGCGTGGCTTGCGAGTAATAATATTGAGTTGAACTTGTTTCCGTCGAAATGACATGCCGCCTCCCCGATGATATTGTTTGTGAGAAAATCGCTTCAAAAACCGGACGGCGAGAAATTTTCGTTTGTTCGTCGGGTGTTTTGTTTCCGTAGAACACAATTATTGTGTTTGCGTACGATAAGTAGTAAATATACTTAAACGACGTTTGTATCCCGACTGGCAGTAATAATTATATCGTGAACCAGATAGTTGTTTTTAAATGAGACGATTAGCATGTATATGTCCGATCGCCAGTTCGTACGTTCAATCGTATGTACATAGTTAAATCAATCTGTTCTGACGTCGGAATTTAAAATAAATACGTTTTGGTGGTCGATAGGATGGGAATTTATCGATTCCGCCGAATATCTAAATATATTGATTCCGCCGAAGATTTATATATTTATACAAGAATATAACATATAAATTATAATATTAAAACATTTTCGGATTTTGTAAATACATAATATTGTTTCCAGCAGATTTTCTACTAAATACTGACACAGTAAATAATATTTTATTCTATTCTGCAAATTCTAATTTAAAATTGCTATGCTCTAGTGACAAAATATTTGTAGATGGTACATTTTATAGTTGCTCAGAATATTTCTATCAACTGTTTACTGTCAACTGTTATTTTTAAAAATGGAGATTATGTTCCATTATCCTATTTCTTATTATCAAATAAAAGCATAAATTCATATGCTATCACATTTAGATATATTATTAAAATATGCTCAGCTCAAAATTTATATTTCAATTCAACTAAAATTATTGCTGATTAATAATCAGTGATTATTATATATATTATTATTATTAATTTATTTTATAAAATGTATATGTTTTTTTTTCTTATTTAACTTTGTTCCACTATACCGTCGTGATAGATATGGTATATATATAGGTATAATATGTAGTACCTATATAAGATGTAATGTGTATATATGATGTAACTTGTATATATATTTTCGGCGGAGTCGATATACGCCCGATAGGATAACCTGCAATTCATTGCAAAAACTCGAATTAATTTGCTGACAACGATTTGTCAATTTTTGTTTTAATATAACAAACGGAATACCCGGAGAAATTCAATCGAATATATAATCGAATTTTAAAACGGTTTTTTAATATCTACTATAAATTTCGACGCACGTCTTAAGGGTTGATTACGTTTTAATAAGGTTAAAATCAAAGTGGATGGTTTCTCGAATATTCAAATATATATTACAAGGACCAAATTAACCGTTTTATTTTTCCTTTTAATTATATTTTTATATAGCGAAGTGGTAATATTAATATTCTGTTTGAGTACTCTAACGGTTGTTTTGAATGTGTACAATAAGATCTATGGTTTTGAATGCTATCGTTTGTTTTAACCCATTAGAAAGTTTTCAAGACTGTACAGTAAACATCACGTCGCGTTGCAACTGTTGCTGGGATTAAAGTTAAATTTGAATGAATTCAAATTAAAACTTTATAAGAAACGATTAAATATTCTTCCAAATAATAATTTTTTCTGAATATATTCCAGTACAATAACAATAGACTAATGTCTCAATAATTTGTCGCACTCAAGTTTCTCAGTTTATCATGGAATTAAAAATATCTCAAATGACACTTCATTCGTTTACCGTAATTTTAAACAAACAGTGTGTCAGACTTTTCGAATAGTATTGGAATTTTAAAGAAAATTTAAAATAGGTGAGTTTAGAAGTCGTATTGAGTTTCCAATACGCTTAATCATAATTTCAATAATAGTTATTGAGATATTTTTTAAATTTTTTAACCTGGAATGATATCGGTCTGTCTTCTAAAACGTTTTCGATGAACAATGTAACAGTTAAACATACAGCGTGCAGTGCATTTTATAAGGAATTTTCATTGGGCACCAAAAAATGTTTTTCTTAAAATAGTCAATGTAATACCATAGTACGATTATAGTATTACACGTTTGTTTCGCATTATTTCGCCCAATCTTTCAAAATATTGTTGACAGAGTATTATCACTGGGTGACATTTGTGTCGCCTAGTTAACTAGTTAAAAAATGCACTGACAGCGTGTACTTACTTAATGTACATTAATATACGGTAAATGATATGGATTATTAAAAAAATACGTATTTAATTATAAGAGTTTTGTAACGCTGTAGTTTATATATATATATATATATATATATTAATAACATAAAGGACTGTTACATTTTTATTTTTATTTTTACGAATATAATATAGCAAACAAATAATTGCCGGAACAGTATCCATTCCCTATAGACCTACAATAAATAAGAAAGAAAATATTACTTTAAAGATATTTTTTACATTTCTTTTAACATACAATATCATTATATACTTATTACAGTGTCAATTTATTGAAACTAAATTTCCAGATTTTAAAAGCGATAAAAATGCAATATTACTTTTTATTATGTAAACTCTGATAACCAAGTAATTAAAATAGTTTTATCTAAAATCTATACTTATAAAATATTAGCAATGGTTGTTTAGTGGCGAAAGAAGAACAAATTCTTGTTCCATAATAAAATATTAGTCAGAACAATAGAAAAAATAACAGTTTTTTTTTTTGATTTCTAACTCGAAAACAAGCTAAAACGTTGATTCCTACGTTTATAAATGCGGATAAAAGCCAAACTAATTTATCATTAATGGTCTATGTAATGGATAACAGTACTTTTTAAGACATTTTGAAGTCAAGACACACCATCGATGTTTGACTTCTTATAACAAAGAGTGTCCTATTTTAACTTCAACATATTACTATGCTGCTATGTTTTCAGAGTTATAAAAATTGTTCAGTCAGTAAAGGTTTTATAAATTTGATTAAAAGTTTTTAGACTTTTCTCGAACTGTTCATTGTTATATTACCTTTGTATCTTTCTTCTTTTTCGTAATGTTTTTTTTCAATTCTAAATGTATTGTGTTTGTTTTCATCCCTGTAGACAGAAATGGTACAAATAATAATAATAAAAATAAAAATATTTTAATATTCTAATTGGCACACCGTATAGAAACTTGTAATCACTAGGAGCATTTATCGTATCAACTATCAAATTGTATCTCTCGGTGATTGAGTCTATGGTATCACTGAACAATTTGACTTTTCTTCTCTTTTCCGTCAATGCTTTTTGTCGATTGTTTTCATTCACTTCGTTTTGAGATACTGAAAACAACGGAATTCCTATACTACATTAATTATTCATAAATATTGCAATAAAATGGGTGTTGTAAATAATTTACCGTAGTCATCGTTCATTTTAAAAAATCTAGTTTTATTTAACGAGTGGTCCATCACCGCGTCAGTTTTCTCCATTGTCAGTAACTGTCTGAGTCTAGTAATTAAATCATGAGCTATTTCTAAGCGGTCGGTTAAATAATCTTCCATTTCCTCGTACTTTTTTTTGGTCATACCGTCATCTAATAAAATGCATTGATATTTAATAAAAATTAATTGTAATCATAATTTTGTAACATAATAAAAATGTGCATTTCACATCATTATATGATCACAAAACACATATTATAATATTTCAAACCATTATTTTTGAAACGTTGACTTTCGATGAGTAACTTGGTCATGAAATTATTAACAGTTAAAATCACTTCTCGTTTTTCAATTTCGTATGCCTTGGCATTTTTTGGATCACCGTGGATGTTTTGGTCTTCCCATACTCGTAATTGATGAATCTGATGATGATTTGAAGTGGTTTCGTACACGTCTTCCGGCTAGAAGATAGAAACACTAAACTATTATAATTACTTTAGATTTGGTTCAAGATGGTTGTCATGTTAAAATTTATATCGAAATACGTTATGTATTATATTATATCATAGGTTGTAGTCGTCCATTAATTAACTCCATCTAGTGTAATACTAGTCATTTGTATGTATTGTGTAAATCGTACATATCATCCAGTGCAATAATAAAGAAATATAACTAATATTTTCTGAGAACATCTTAATATTGTACTCTTTTCTTCGTATTATGAAAGCAATTTTTTACTTGAAATTTTACATATCTTGCGCATAGTGGTGGTTTACATTTTTATCGATTTTAACATGTGCGGTCGTAATAATATTTTCAAAGTTTTTTTTTAATATTACTTTTATCTTATTAGATACTATAGCTTACTATAACATGGAGTATTATTATATTTGTAAAATACGACCAGTTTTCAATTAAAAATTATCATCAGGTACAAAATATCTATAAAAAGTCAATAAAACGCGACTGAATATGAAAAAAAAATAAATAAAATAAAAATATAAAATCGCAACTCAATTTAATAATTATAATACGATGTTCATACAATGTAAGATCTGATTATTTCAGATTTTTTTAAAAGAATTTAAAATCACATTTACAATACAATTCAATACAATATTTACTATTGTGCAAACTCATGGAAAAAGTTTTCGATTGCTGTTTCATGTGGTTCCTTGAGAAATTTGATTACTTCACCTCTGTACTGAATGGTTTCCATATTAGAAACAGAAGTATCATAAATAATTTTTTAGATATTAAAAATGAAATCGTCACTTATATAAAAAACAAGCAAAAACCGGGGATGATCAGCTTCGATATCGTTAAGGCATACGATACGGCGTGGAGACCCAGAATTATTCTAAAAAAACTCAATAATATCATTGAAAAAGGAAACGGGTTAGATTTCATCTCAAATTTCCTCAAGCACCACATCTTTCAAGTAAAAACGTTCAACACACTGTCAGACACTTTTCCTCAGGAAATTGGAGTCTTTCAGGGATCTTCTATTTCCGTAAATATTTTTTTGATTGCTATCAATAACATTTTCAAGGAAATTTTATCTCTCAACATTCCTCTGCTATATGCCGATGACTTCACTTTAATCTGCCGTAGCACAAAAGCTAATAATATTCAACAAATATTTCAAGACTCTACGAACAAACTCATATCGTGGTCTAAAATATCTGGTTTTCGTTTCTCTCCTGAGAAAACTAGTCTTATATAACCAGTCTTATAATCTTCAACTATAAGATGATTAGAAACAAAATCCGAATCAACTTCGGAAATCATGTAATTGAAAACCAGCCCCAAGCCAAAATAATTGATGTTATTTTTGACCACAAAGCGTCATGGATTCCTCACATCCTCAACTTAAAGAAATCAATTTCCTCAAGATTGAGGATCATAAAAACTCTCGCTCACACCTCATGGGGTGCACAATCTCAAGCCCTTAGTAAGATACATAAAACTTTCATACGCACAAAATTCGATTACGGTGCCTCACTCAGTTTTCTCAACCGCCAAAAATTTAAAAATTCTGCACCCAATTCACAATGCAGGATGCCGCTTCTCCATCAGCGCCTTCCGCTCGAGTCCCATCAAAATCATTCTAACCTTCCCTCTTGATGGGAAGAATAGACGATCAAACATTCTGCAAGAATGGCAAGATTCCTCCAAGCTCTAATTCATCACCTCAAACGTATCTTTAACAATGAATATACAAAGTACGAGCTAGAAAATATAATTCCATATGAAAATTTGCTCTGTCCTCCCTGGAAATTCAATATTGACATCAATCTTAATCTCCACCTTTTTCCCACGAACTCTACTTGCCCTTCCATTTATAGAAATTTATTCAAAGAGTATTACTCACTCTTTCCCCATACCTACATATACACGGATGCCTTCCTCATCTCAGGACATGTTGGCATGGCCATCTTATGCAATAAAGACACAATCCAGTGGAAACTCTCAAACAAATGCTCAATATATACTGCAGGAGCTATGGCAATTCTTAAAGCTATTAAGTACGCCTTTAAAAAAGTAACTGATAACAGTATTAAAATATTCAGTAACTCACTATCTACCATCATCAGCCTTCAAGACCATTACATCCCTTCTGACATTGTCAGGAAAATTCAGAATGCTCACTTCAAAGCTCAATGAGCTGGTAAAAGAATTACATACACTTAGATTTCCGGCCGTTGCAACATTGAAGGCAACGAATGAGCTGACAAGGCAGCCAAATTTGCCTACTCATCTCTACATACTCTCACCATTCTGCTTCTTTTATAAATACATTAAGAGAACAATTGAATATGACAAATCTCTCCTTCGACAGACGGAATGGAATAAATTGCCAACCAAACTTAACAAAGTCAAATATTCCATCCAACCTTCTCTCTTCCCAGCCAATATTTTAAGAAAACAAGAGACCACCATCATTCGCCTCATGATAGGGCATACATTCCTTATTCACTCACATTTAATAAAAAAAGAAGAATCACCAATATGTGGTTGCTGTGGGATACCCCTCACTACCAAGCACATACTTACCGAATACAGAGAGTATGATATGGAGAGAAGACACTTTCAAATTTCTCACCATCTAGTCGAAATATTCAACCCTAAGCCCACTAACATATATAAGCAATTACTATCAGAAACACAACTAATAAATAAACTGTAACTGTAACCAATGAATACTCTGAATAAATGAATACAATGAATAACTGAATACTCTTAACTTTTTTTTTTTTTTTAATGTATGCCACTTCAACAATATACACTCAATCAAGAGTGTAATTTCTTTTTACTTTTTTTATACCCTTTGATTTTTTTATCTATTTAGTATTAGAACCGTTATTGTAATGTGTATATAATCATGTAAATTAAATATTTCGTCCAATGGCCATAGTTGCCGCGAACTGTTTAACAGAAAAAAAAAAAAAACTATAAGTCAGTTCGATAAACACTGAATATAAAAATATCGACGATTAATATGAGTTGGGGAATTACTCAGTGATAAAAACTAGCAGGTGTGTTATTAATTATTGTGAGTTTCTAAAGCAAAAGATCCCTACTCCATTTCCTTTTGAGTCTGCGTTGTGGGTTACTGAGGAATGTATTCGATGAAAGTTTAATGATAAGAGGGTTAGTGTGCGACTGGGGAATTTAGCATTAGAAATTATGAAAGTTTGATTTATGGTTCGGATTTTAAGATCCTTATGAAGATTATTGTTGTTTTGTACCAAGATGCAGAGTAAAGTAGGTAGAGACAAATCAAGAAAAGTTTGAATTTTTTTTGTATTGGAGAATTTTGTCACTCCCGATAATTGGATATCATATGATAATATTGGTTTAAATAAAGACTTATAAATTAAAAATAAATTATTGATGTTTATTTTAGATCACGAATGGGCCTTAGTAGATAGAGACAGGAGTTTAGGTTTTTACGTTTATTCTTAATATGAAGATTCTCGTTTAGTTTTTATTTAAAATAAAGTGTTGTGACCCGATCCGATTCCCATCACGCAGAGTGGTTGGTAACACTGATAAGGCGCTGTCTATCGCAACGAGAGTGTGTGTGCGCGCATGCGCATATGGTGTGCTGGCCGTTATACAAACCACCACGAAGTCACACCATGTTTCTTCTGTCGTCGCCGTTCTTTTTCTAGGTTTTTACAATCGCCATTGCGGGCGTTACGTGGTAGTTAAATTTACCGTTCGCCGCATGTAGCTGATTTGATATAGGCGTTCGACATTGTGCGGATCTTGACGATGCTGCAACGTTTCACATGTATATTTGCCATTCGTCGTATTGTCTGATACCGAGTCGGATCGTCGCTATTTGTTGGTTACGCGTCGATTGATGTCAATAACAATCCACTCCCACGATATTACCAGGTCAGACGTATCAAAATATTGTTGTCACTGTTTTTATCAATATTATTCACTAATTTGTTTACTAGTAATATTATTTACATTATTAATTGTATTTTGTTAGAACTAACATAAGTTAAGATATTCTTTTGTACAAAATTTATTTGACGATAGTATATATCAATAAATCTTACAGTCCACTATTACTTGTTTTTATGAATTTAAAATTAATTGCATAGCACCCAGTCCAAAAAAAAGGTCGAGTTATCAATCGTGTTCATTAAACCGAATTTCGCGACCAAACAAAAGCCTATGTACTTTACTTCAGAGCAGACAGGGATTGGAATATTGTTCATTGTAACTTGTAGGCATATTCATTTTTTTAACGCAAATGTTAAGAATAAGGATTTGGATATATTAATTCTGATTTTCCACTGCTTTCTACATTAGTGGATAATATTAAAGTTTCTTTGTATCATATTGGAAACTGCAGCTGGATTTTCGTTGGAAGCTACGATTGAAGTGTCGTCAGTGTAAGTTCCAAGTTCGATAAAAGATGTGTTTGGGACAATTTTGCATTAAATATATCAGTTTTAAGAATGAAATAAATTATGATGTAGAGTATCAGTGGAAAAATGAGAATTGAGGAGGTAGGTTTACGTCGGAGTAAGAGTAACTATGGGAAAAGAGTTTAGAAAGGAATGTGAAGTGAATATATTGTGGTACATTAAAATTTTAATGGTTTTTCATATTTAACTGGAATTAGTAAATATCACGTATTAATATTATAAGTTTATGTTAATTTAAATACTAATGGAAATCATTAATTTCAACTTTGTTTACAAATTCTTCAAGTTTAAATATAATACTAGTTCAGTTAACACGTAGAATGTATTAATATAATCTCAGTTTGTATTAATTATTATAAAATTAATCTAATCGCTCATGCAAAGAGCATTAGTTATACGATAAGTGTTTTAATCATTTGTATAATACGTGTAATAACGTGTCATATTATCCGTATACAGTGAATTATGTTATATCGGCTGGTAAAAGGCAAAAAGGGCTAAGCGACAATTTTACTATTTTTCAGAAGAACAAAAACAAAATTTTCATATTGTTTTAATTTTGATGTTGACGCTTTGGTATTTATCTAAGCATTAGGTATACAGTTATTATATATTTTGGTTCTATTACATATTACCTTGCTGGTCTGATACTAATTACATTGAAATAGGTATAAATTACTTTTTTTATCATAACGAATCAAACTAGTTTATAATAATAATTTTGTATTTACCTTTCCTTTTAAGATAGTTCAGTAAACTTTGGTACAGTAAACAATTGTGAAATGTAAGTTCGTATACCTAGTTAACAACTTTACTCTCGTTATAATTTATATCAATATAAAAATGGTATTTATCATTATAAAATTGGATAAGCTACAATCGTAGGGGCTAAGCGCCATGAATTTGTCGCTTAGTCTATACAATTTTCAACAGTGTTGCTTATACCCTTAAAAAAGGCGCTTGTCCCCTACTTTTATAACAGTTGTATCGCTTGTCCCAAAAAATCTTAATTCTTGTACTTACTATATCTTATTACTAAATGGTCGTAGCAACTAACTACGTTATTGCGACCGAAAGATCTAACTATCGGTTATCCCGTAGAATACAGTATCGCTTAGCCCTTTTTGTCTTTTACCAGCTGATATGTTGTTTTAATATTATATTTATCATGAAATTCGAATATTTATTTTACTGACCGTGGTCATTCGATTATAATTCTAAGATTTATTAAACTCATAAATACTACAATAAAACGAATAATGAAATTAATATAATTAAATATTACTAATAATATAAAATCATATTGATAAATAATAAATACCTCATCATATGTTTCAATATCATAGGTTCTTATTGATGATTTTCGATCTTCCATTTTGAAAATGTCGACGAAAATCTTTCGTTCGTAAGTAAAGAAGCACACGCACGTTCACCCACGCCAAGTATAACTTTCATTTGAACCGAATCAATCCTTGAAATATTATTTGTTGGTTCACTTTTTTTCCATTATTTCGTACGGCGATGTCTCCATGGTGACAGTTTTTTCTTTGCTTCAAGTTAGGTTAGGTTATGATAATACATGATTAATACTTTAATAAAATAATATTTCCTGTCACTATAATTGACTGATGTGTACATTAAATGAAAGGGAAAGTACGAAGGACAAGTTTCATACGTGTGTTTTACATATGTCAAATGTAGCGGAAAAGTTCGACCGGGACACTTATATGTGTTGAAACTTTTTGAGTGCAAAACATCTTACAGTTGTTAATGACTCCCTGAACACTAGAAACAATGTTTCTGCGTATGAGTTTTTTTCCCTGAGTATACGCACTACATACAAGTTTCCCCACAAGTTGTAACGTGTTTGTATATATATATATATATATTTTTTTGGTTTTGTTCAATTTATTCCGTTAATCTAACTGTTATCCTATTGTTGAATTTCGATTTACGTACAGAAACTTCAAACTTTTTGATACTTCACATTTGTCCCGCAGTAGTTGGTTGGTACACTTTCGGTGTTCGAAATTGCCATATTTTACCATTACATTGAACCGGTCCGTGCGAGCGCGTATAGGGCAGACGATGTACAAAATTCTAGGGTTTTTTCTCATTCCCTATGTGCCATATATATGTGTTTTTCTGTCGGCTTGATCGCTACGCCGGTGGATGTTCATGATCCACGCCCATTTATTATAGTTGATTTCAACCCATGTATTTTTTATAAGCGTTAGCCTTCCGCACAACTTGGTGATTGACACGTGTGTGTGCATGATTTACGTGATATATGCAATATGAGCGATCTGTGCATTACGCCATACCGGAGTATCCAATTTGGGTCCCGAGTACTAAGGGCTAATCGCAGGTAGTGTATTAGATAGGTTCCAGATTTTTATAGTACTACACTAGTTGGGTGCTGAATTATTTTAGGTATTACACTAGTTCCTGATTATTTTTTTGTAAGTATTACATTATACTAACATTTTCCTTCCCATTTTAACAAACTTAGGACTGTCTATAATTTACTTAGACCATAGGTATGGTTAAAAATAATTTTTTATTTTTTTTTTTGTTTTTTAGTTTCTTTTCCATTAAAATATAAATAATTAGAATTGTGTTGGTGAAAATATTAAAAATATTAAAAATCAAATATAAAAATACATATTATATAATATAATCTTATCCATATAGGTAAATGAAAAAATTATTAAAAATGTTAAAACCATTATGTAATTTAAATAAAAATGAACGGAAAAGAAACTAAAAAACACAAAAAACTATAAAAAACATTTTTAACTATACTTGTAGTCTTAATAGATCATAGATAGTCCTAAGTTTGTTAAAATGGGAAGGAAAATTTTAGTAAAATATAGTATTTAGCAAAAAAATATTCAGGAACTAGTGTAGTACTTATAAAAGTCCGGGACCCAATTAGAATAGTACCTAAAATAATTCGGGACCCAACTAGTAAAATAATTTTAAATTCGGGACCCAATTTGGATGGAGCCCGTCGTGCACACACGAAGTGATTGTCGTGTGGTTATTATTATCATTGTGTATCGTTCGATTAATATTAGTCGTATTATTAAATACGTAATAATAATTATATAAATATCTTTAGTAGTATATTTTACGTACAGTCAGTGCGACATGGCTGCCAAGCAACCAGCACTGCCGGTCGCACGTGTCGTCCGTCGCTCGCATTGTTATCAAATCGCGTCGTTGGTAGATCCACATTGCTTGGAAATTGCGTCGCGTGTCGATCGCCTCGAGTGTGGACGGCTTTTTGTGGCTGATTATTATTACTGTTATTTTTACACCGCCGTATATCGCGGCGCGCGCGTGTGTAATCGTTTTGTAGGTGTTTGGTTGTATAATCTCGATTGCACACCGTCAACAATCGCGGTAATATCACCGTACGCACAGGAGTGAATCGACTAAACGGTTTAATTTTTATTACTATCACTTGGTAAATATACTATTATATTATTATTATTCTTTATTATTATATTTGAACCCACTAATTATTTAGTCTCTACTTATTTCACAACGATTGTTGCTCGCTACACCAAATGCCCGTTAATAGCCTGTGACAAGACGGTAAGTATTTATACTCTATAGCCGTCCTACGAACGATTACGTAATAAAACGTAATAATAGCGTTGTTTCGTACGGTATTGGGACAAAATATCCAAGGACAAAATATCCTGTAATAAAATATCCAGGGATAAAATAACCAATATATAGGACAAAATATCCAAAAAAAAAAAAATTCGTTTCGTACACTTGAAACGTTTGTGTGGGTTAAAGTTAACCATAAATGTGTAAATATTGGGTCTACGAGTTCTTGAAATGAAATTCGAATTAAAAGTGGATAACAAAGTGGATAACATAGGCCAAACACCACACGAGCTGGACTAACAGTTCGGTACAAATTTTTCAATTAGACTCCGAGTGGAAAATTAGTACCGACGAAAAATCTAAGTATGAGTTCCCACGAAAGGGTGTTTCGAAAAACACGCTTCTAGGATTAAATTATGATAGGTTAATATTTTTTTCGTAACTATCCAAAATAGTTTTTCCACCAATATCTCGAAAGTAAGACGTGTTGAATAAATCCAACACATTCGTTTATATGGTATACTCCGATCGGAATCTGCGTAAGCTAGAGTGTGTAAGAGTAACATACTCGTACTATTGGTACCGGTTATTAATTATTTTGGAGAGTTTTAATTTTTATTTCTTAATGTAAGAATTTGATTTGAAGTTGTTTGCATTGTTTTAATGCATTTGATTAGCCAATTAATTTAATTATTAAAATAAAATATGTTCATAAATACCTGAGCCAAGGGATACTTAGCCCCTTGATAGGTTTTTAGGACTAAGTCATTGCATAAGGCAAACATCGTTCACCATGCCACTAGATGTAGCTATGAGCATTAATAGTGATAAATTTCCAATAATATCGCAAGTCGTTCAAACCATACGGTGTTACAAATCGGTTTATTTTATTGTAATTTCTTCGAATGCAATATTATGTCATTAAATTAAACTTGAAAAATTATTCCATATAATACTCCACTAGACTATCGAAATCGTAATCTATAAAATATATAATAGGTACATAAATACGCAGTGCCAAATACGTTCTCATAAACATAAATTTTTGTTCATAGTTTAAAAGAGTATTCAAAGTACCTACACAAAGTTAATTAAACGATGCAAGTTACTTTAAAATTGAATATTAAATCTTTAATGTAAAGTAGAGCACATTTAATTTCTATTTTAAGTAACATGCTTTCCTTAGTTTATGTTACACGAAGCATTAACATTAGCGTTATATGGAACTTTTTTTTTTGTTATTATTCTATAACATGATAATCTGATTTTAAATTAGATAGTTTAAATGTTTTTTTTAGCATCACACACAATGTGGGTTAATGGTAATTTAAACAATTATTACATGAGTCTTATGTTATCGCATTTATATGATTGTACACATCACTTTTTCGATCTCAGTTTTTTGACAAATTAAATTTTTCTTATCATTTTTTTTAAAATAAAACGGTATAGAACAGGGGCAGCCAAACGGTCGATCGCCGACGATTTCAGAGTTGATCATGTTAGAATTTATTTTTAGGCCACGTGGACTTCAACAATGCCCAGATCAACAAAATAAATATTAATATGTTGATTAGACTTAAGTATTTAAATTTTAGGAATTATTATATTATTTTTAGTAATTAGTAATTAGTTTATAATACTTTATATATGTTTATATATACTTTAAACAAGTATGTTCCTTAATAATTATAATTATTTAATAATAAAAACATTTTTCCAAGAAAGTCGATCTTCAAAGATGAAGTATATTTTTAGTAGATCGTAGCCGAAAAAAGTTTGGCCACCTCTGGTATAGAATATTTTAACTTATCTTTAGTCGTCCATTTTTAGAATAAATGTTATACTTTAGTATAGATTTTATTCAAATATATACCACTTCTAAGATATATTAGTGTATAAAATAAATGAAAATAATGTATTGAAATAAATATATTCAGCTTTTTAAATATTTTTATTGATTTTAGAATTGACCGTTAAAGATAATATTTTGAACGATGACTAGTTTAAGATAATTATATTCCTGTTATTTGTTTATTAATTAATATTAAAATTAAATTAAATTTCAGAAATATTTTCATTACGCTTTATAATATATTTTATTATTTATTATGTATGATTACCTATTCTGAAATTGAAATGAAGGTATATACTTTCTTTGAATCGTTGCCAATTGATGTTAGAATCAGTTTTATTTTGATGGTTTACGATTATCTCACACTGGTCAATGTCGATTTTCAATAATATGATACAAGCATATGTTAGCCCCGCGGAAAAACCCTTGGTTACATTGATTGTAAAAAGGCTAGGAGAGATGATGTAGCAGGTAAATATTGCTTCTCGGTCGCGATGAATAATTCATAGGTACGGATGGATTTTGTTTATCGGACAGGAATTGAAAGTCTATTCGGTAATTACATTGAACCCATAGACCTTTAAACCGGACAAGGGGAAATAGTTTTATTCGGAATCGAATGGTTTTCTCGTATGTCAACATTGTTTTTGTTATTTTATTTTTGATGTAAGACAAAATCTTGTTTCTTAGAGAAACTAAAAAAAGGTTGATTGGTAACTACGAGTATATACCGACATTATTTTAGCATCCAAATAATATAATTAAACGTGTTTTATTTTTAAATATGAATTATGAGCGTTAAAAGTGTATTTTCACATTTGCATCTACAATATTGTAATCGTCATGATTCAGGCATAACAATATTTCTGAGAGGAATGAATAATTAAATAAATAAAAATAACTAAGAATTATAGAGAACAATTAGATTTCAGAATACTATACTAATGTACACATTTTTTAATTTTATTACGTAGAAATATGAAAATATTATAAATATTAAATATGTTTATCAATACTCTAGCAGTTCGATCGCGATAACTCACCAATGTACAGAGATCGATTAATGTTATCGTGACAGCTTTTGAGAGTCAAGTATTTTCTGTACAATAACTGTGAAATTTGAAACAATTTTTTTTCATAGATAATACATAATACAATATACGATATTTTATTCATGAGAAATAGCACACATCTATCGAAATGTGCAGTGGTGTATATAGGGGGAGGCCTAATGGGCTACAGCCTCTCCCGAAATGTTTCGAAAAACTTAAAAATTATCTTAAACGTTTGTTATATTTTAATGGTGCTTTATTCTTATTTAGAATTTGCATCCTACGGAAAATATAACCATATTCACGTGGTGTGTAGTATTTTTTTTATTCTTTGATATTCTTTTTTTATTTAGACTACCCAGAGAATAAATGACAAAATTCATTTAGTAATATCAAATATATGAAAGAATTATGTGTGGAAATAGGTGTTATTACAGTATAGTCAAAATACTAAAATCAAAATTACTTTCAAGGACATCAAAAATTCTTCTATATCATAGCTACCTGCGCCCAATTGTAACTTATGCTTGCGAGACATGGTCCATAATAAAAGGCAATGAAAGGAAATTAATAATATTTGAGAGAAAAGTACTCCGGAATATCTATGGATCACGCTTCAACCAAGAAACCAATACCTACGAAAGAAGAACAAACGATGAATTACAGAAATTGTACAAAAGACCAAATATCTTAACGTTTATTAGAAACAAACGACTAGAGTGGTTTGGACACACTTGGAGAGCAGATGGACAACTAATAAAAAAAGGAACTTGTTGAAAAAATTAACAAAACAAGGCCCCTAGGAAGACCAAGAACCCGGTGGATAGATGTGATATCCAGAGACTTGAAAGAGATAGGCCAAAATGTAACTTTTGAGCTGACGTACAACAGGGATAGATGGCGAGACCTCTTGAAGGTAGCAATGGTCCTCAACGGACCGGTAAGCTGAGAAGAAGAAGAAGAATATCAAATATATAATAAGTAATAGCATTGATTATAAATGGTATTTATAATCAATGGTAATAGCCTTGGATACTATTTAAGTTTAAAAGGTTTTATTACAGAATATATTAAACATGTAATATATATTTTATATATTTTGTGGTTTAATTGTATGATTAGATGCTATTTTAAAATGTGTCAGTTTAAAATTACCCATAGACCACAACACACTAATACATGATAATACATAGAAAAATAATCATTACCAATAATTATGTTGATAATGAAGTGAAGTATGTGTTCAATGAAAAAATTCCAAAATATGCTTTAGATACTTTGAAAATTTGTCAGCTTGATTTGTTTCCTAACATATACAATGTATACTATACATACTATTAAAAACGTTATATCTTACTAATAACTACTACATCAGTTGAGAGGAGCTTTTGAACTCTTGGGAGACTAAAAACCTACGTACGAAACCAATGTGGAACATCCGATTAATTGGATTAGCATTAATGACTATCCATCGTAATATAGTACTTAACATTGATGAAATTGTAAATAATTTAAAAAAAAAAAAAATAGAAAAATTATTTTAACCTGGTTGCATTTATTTTACTCAATTGTACTTCAATAAATTTTTTTAAGATTCTCAAATTTATGGTTTAATGCCTGTTATTAAGAGTTAATTATATAATAAGTAAATCAATTATAATTGTATTATACATTTTATTCATAGCATATTTTATTATAGAAATAGTCAAGTAGATATATATATATATCATATATTCATTGTTCATAAATACAGTATTATACTTATTATAGTCAAGTAGATATATATATATATCATATATTCATTGTTCATAAATACAGGATTATACTTATTATAGGAAATACGTAAATAATGTGATCAGTTTAGACAAATTTTATTGCTTTTGTCAAATCGTTTTGGGACATTCTGTAAATGAAATTTAGATAAGTACCTACTGTGTCTTGTTAGTAATACTTAGATAGCAGTGGTAATTTAATTCTGTCCCTAGTAGTCCCTCCCAAAAATATTTTCTGTATACGCCACTGGAAAGGTGCATGCTTTGACCGCCAATTATGATTATCAAGTAAACAAATTCTGAGTTACTGAATGAAATAACAGACCTTGAAATTGGCTACAGAAATAAATAAACAATATTATTATTATAAATAATAACTAAAAATAACATAGTTATGAGTTATTTTCATAATTAACGGAGTAAAAAATGTATATTAATTGTTGATGATGGTTAAGCTGCACAATTATATCATCTTATCATTGTTTTTCATTGGCATTTGTATGGAATACAATAAATATACTTTTCAACCAATTAATTTGATTGTAACTTTTAAATTTTTATATTTTAAATGCGTGCACGAAATATATTTCTTAAATCTTTATTAATTGTTTTCAATAATATTTATATTGAATTGATGAAAAAAACTAATTAGTGAGTTGTGCAGTTGATTTTATTATACTATAAATAAATACTATAAAATCAACGGCTGTGAAAAATATGTATACATGAATATTGTATTTATAACGTTAATATACTTTTTTTTTTATACATAATTATTATTAATAATACAAAATATCGAATACATAATTTATTTTATATGAAAGAAAGACGAATTTTTTTTATATTAAAAAATAATAACTATTTAAATAAAATGTTGTTAGTTACAACTAATAAAAAACAAATATTATGTTTGTTTATACTCGTATATTTTATATTTTTTCATTTTATTCAATTCAATGGAATGATCTCGTAATATTATATTATTAAAATATGCATTTAAAAAAAAATCATATGTATCCTATCCTATATCATGTGTGGAATAATAGTATCATTTGGTTTGCTGATTTAGCTTGTGTACAACCAAATAAAATATTTGAATTTTTTCTCCATTCTATTTCAATTTTCATTTATTATTAAATAATGTTTCGTAAGCACACTGTTATATAGTCTAAAAACATTTTCAGTCGGTAGTTAGCGTATCTTTAGAGTATTTTTTTTCATAAAAGTGTTTTTGACATAATAAGATCAAAGCAATTTATAATGTATTTATTGGTGATAAAGTTTTTTTTTTTTTCAAAATGTATTTATAAATTGGCTCTAAGTGAACAAAGAGCTTTATTCTTGAACAACGCATGTCGTTATTACTTTATTATAACTAGTACAGATCAGAAAAAGTTAATAAGTCAATGAATTTGGTTGTGTACTGTAAAATACAATACAAGTGGTTATTACGCGTATACAAAATCTTACCTGATCGTAATTTAGTTCGAAAAGTATCGATTATTATATCTTCAAAATAATACGGAACCATGGGTAAACTTTTTGGCGTAATATGCTTTGATTATTTGTATGTTGGATTTGTTTCTATAGAGATTAACACTGCGTTAATATTCCGAAGAAAACGCGAATGAGATACATACTCGGAACTACCTCAAAATGATTAAATACTATTATCATTAGAGAAGCTAAGAATGTAGTTGATTATAAAATATGATTGAGGTATAGTGTTATAACGTTTGTTAATCACGGGTTCAAATGAATTATTTTCTTGAAATTACACTTTTGACTTAAACGAAAATTACATATATCTGAATTTAAGATATAGTATAACGTACTAGAGTTAAGAAAAAAAAAAAAAAAAAAAAGAGGTCCTCTAATGTCGTACGTTTTTATTCAGTTCAGTGACAGATGGTAGTGTCTTATAATGATTTATTACAAGTAGTCTCCAAATTGAACATTTCCTATTAATGTCAATCGCATACCACCATATTAACCTTCTATTACAGCTTTCTCTTATAAGATTTGAATTATTTTTTCTGTCATATAAGTATAAAAGTGGTAGTTGAATAAGCTTTTTTTTTTTTTTTAGAACAATAATGTAAAATGTATGGATATTAATTTTGTAATTATTGAAATTAGTTCAAAGTTTTCAAAAATATTTTTTTCACCTTCGATTAGTTTTAAATCTTAAGAGTAGTTTAAGGGTCGAAATTTACTCAATTATTAAAATCTATGTTTATTTTATAGTTTTATAATCAGGCAAGTTTTTATATAATTTTATGGACGTAAAAAATATATTAAAAGCCTCTAGTAGTTTAAAAATTGTGGTCATCATTGTTTATGTGATTATATATATTGTATATATATATATATATATTGTTATTAAGGCATAACAATCATAATTTTACCAAACTAAAATATTTTTGACACACCGTGGTGTTAAAAAATTAAACTTTTTGTTTGAAATAGACATTAAACATTTATTTTTTAAAATATATGTCAAAAATATTAAAAATAGCATGTTACTTTGAAAAATTACATTTCAAAAATAACTTTGTTATAAAATAATTTACAAAAAAAAAATAAAAAATATTAATATCTAATAACATTATCGTCGCATTACTTCATAATTTGATTGCAGTAAATTATAGTTTTAGTTACCTAACTCTTAAACACTGTTATAGTGAGAATGTTCATCGAATATTTAGACGTTCATATTATGTTATTAATGAAAGATAATATTTTAAGCAAGTTGTTTAATATGGTTTTAGGAATTAATAGTTGCATTCAAAATTCTTCGTCTATTTATATTAATATTGTGCGTTGTTATTTTTTCAAATAGAAACATGTAATCCACAAGTTCCAAAGATAAATATAAAAACGAATCTTTTTATAATTTACAAATTGAACTGACCGATATAGATAATTTTTGGAAAAAAAAAATGGAGGTCAAAAATAATAAAAATATCCATGTTATTACGATATAACAAATTTCAACAAGATATTGATTCTATCAAAGTTTGTATTTTAGCATTTCCTATTTATTATTTAAGATAACTTAAAATTGTTTAGATTATTTGTTTTAAAATTGATGTCTTTTGATAAATACAATACAAATCTGTTTTTCTTTTTTTTATTATTTTATATGGTCAAAATTTATAAAAGTACTCTACATAGTAATTAAACATAGTTTTTATGAAATTAAAATTTATAACATGATATACAGATTTGGGCGAATGCCAGACTTATGTAGTAGTATTTTAAAATTAAATATAACCTCAATTATGATTTTATTATTGTTGATTGTAAGATCAATGTAAGAACTAGTCTACTCTGAACTCGGTCAAGGAAATTTATAATACATTGTTTATTCTTTACTTAACTATTTTTTTTTTTAGGTTTATATAAATATTTATCAAATTATTATACAGTTAATAATTAAACTCTACAATTTGATGTATAATTTTAACTATCTTAAAGGTTATAATTTATTTAAAAAAAAAAGTTTCACAATTATTTGGTTGTTTAACTTGTTGCATAAATATATAATAATAAATTCACAAATAAATTAATTTTTTAATTTTTCTTACATAATTTTAAAATATATTTTTTATTAAGTGATTAGATAGGAAAAAATAATTTTAATAAATTAAATACATACTGTATTTTTAATAATTGTATTTGTTGTATAAATTATTAATTAATCCGTAAATCATATAAATCGGTATGGTGTAATTTTCGTTTGTACTTTGAAGCCAAAGATTTATTTTTGATCATCATACAAATATTTTAATCGGGTGAATAATAATTGTTAACATATGGTAGAAAAAAGACAGTTCTATTTCATTATGACTAACTAATACTTTGATTATATTTAGTTTTGTTAAATATAATTTTATGGAAAGGAATATACCAACGGAATTACATAGTTAAACTCAAAGTGATGATAGATAAGTTATTGAAATATTTGACTATAATATTTACATAACTTGATAAAAATGTAAATGCACAGAATATAAAAGCTGATTCTAAAATCTAAGTTTGGGTGAAGTAAATTAACAAACTTTTTTTAGATCAAAAGTTTGCGCTGATTGTGGATCACCAAATTTGCGTTTGTATAAAACTTAAATTTATACAACGAACTTTTCATAGCGACAAGTGCTTTAAGTTTCTTATATTAGTATAAAAAATGAATGATAAATGTTATTTATAAATGTTACAGGTAATTTAGTATGATATTATACTAAGTTCTGCATAAGAGTTAAAAGCGAATAAAAATCTTAACGAATACATTTTTTTAATCTAATATTTTAACTCCATGATATATAGTAATTTTTGATAATCGAGAAACCGAAATTTACATTATTAAAAAAAATCTTCTGGAACAATTATGTTTCTTGAGTATATTTTTATGACACAATGTCACCAAGCAAAATATTATAATATATTATAGAATAAACAATATTTTATAGACTGAAGGCAAAAAACGGATTAGGTCTTGGTGTTGTCCAATGAAGAAATTAAAACTGTATCAAAACCGTTAATAAATATTAATATATGGATTAAAGTAACAACCTTCATTTTGCTTTATGACAATCGTTCAAAAGACATAGCTTAATAATTTAATTATGTACTAAAAATTAAACAGTCCATTTTGTTACCAACTATATATTTGATATTTTATAAACGATAAAAAAACAGAAGATTTTATTGATTATAATTTGAAATGTATGCCAATAAGTTTTTTTGTGACAGCACGATTACGCTCGATATGGTAGTTTCTGATAAAGGTCCGCGCGTCGAAGACTAAGAACTGGTTAAACCTAATTTACTTGAGGCTAACACACGTGCCTATTGGATAGTGATTGGTGTACATTCGTCTTCTAAGTCCCAAGTAGGTTCATATTTATCGGAGACGATAGAGAGACTTTTGTCTGATGACGGTCGTTTGGGCCTCTCCAGGTTGAATTTGGCAACTGAACATTTTAGGATGGGTGTGTATTTTGTTACTACTAAAACAGGTTCGTTGCATTTTTTTCATATAAAATGAAACCCAAAGAGTGGAGCTATCATCGGTAGTATTATAGTAAAGAAAAGTGTACAGAATCAATGGATATTCAATATGTTAAAAATGTTTAAACTCAAATCGAACAAAAGATTTATATTATTATTACGATTTTTTTTTTTTTAATAATTAAATTATTTATCATTTAATTTTGATTTATTCAAAAATACAATACCAAATTGATTTATTACATTATTGAAATATGTATTTTGGAATATTTTAGGAACTTTTTTATGCGAATTTAATATTTTCATGACAAAGGGATAATTTGAGGAAGTACCTGTTATCAAAATATTTCATGATAAAATCTCCAACCACCATTGTTCTTAAAGTAAATTTACTCTTCTAGAGGATTAATATTTTGGTTTAAACTAATTAAAATGTCTGGTCTAGCCTATGTAACTGTCATTCTATTGTCTTTTATGTCATGACACGAATATTTAAAACATAATCGTAATTACTGTACAATTATAAGAACTATAAAATGTTTAATATCCAGTTTTCAAATTTAAAAATATATTAAGGCATTTGATTGCCAAATATCTTAATTTCACATAGTCCTAAGCAAATAAAATTATTTGGTTAGCAGGATAGACGTTTATCTTTGAAAGTGTTATTTAATTGTTGTTAAAAAATAAACTTAAATTCTAATGTAATAAAACGAATACTTTAAAAAAAAGAAGAAAAAGTGTAAAAAAAGAAAAAAACTTATAACAGTTCAATCGAATTTTCTTTGAACTTTATGATTATATATATATTCATTAATTTAAAATGTTCTTAATATATTTTTCAAAATCAACACCAATAGTTCAAAGTTGCTATACTCATACATAGATATTTTCTATTTTTTATTTCAATTTAATGTTATCTATACAATGTTTATAATAATTAGGGCTCGGATTGCAATGCATTTACATCTATTTTTGAAATGTCTTACATGATGCTTTTCAAACTATAAATGTGTTTCAAGTACAAATTTTTTTTTAGACATTTTTAACGTTTTTAATGCATTTTTAAATTTTCAAAACATTTTTGAACTATTTCTCATATTATGACTAAAAAAATTGACTTTAATAAAATATAAACATAGTATTAAGATTAAATAATTAGCATAAACAGAGTCTATTAATAATGTAGATAAGATTTTTCAAGTTTAATTTTTTATAAATTTTTTATATTTTATATACTATTTTATAATTTCACATGCATGTTAAACGAATATTTTTTTCTTATTTTTTAAAATCAGTATAACAAAAACAAAATGATTCAATGTAAATTTTTGTTTGATTTAATTTTTTGAAAGAGCATTTTTTAAATTGTTTTAGATCATTTAAATCCGAACTCTAATAATAATATGTTTATATTTAAATAGAATATTATATTTTTTTTATTCATGAATTTATTATCCTAGTTGCTATTTTGGGTAAGATTAATTATTTTGTTTTTTTGATCTATTACCCAATAATTTACAATTAATATTTATCAATTAATTGTTCCTTAGTACTTTGTTAACAATTAGTTCCACACTTTACGGTATAAGCATTACGAAATATTGTGATTGTTATTAATTATTTCTAAGTAAAAGCAAGTATTAAATCCATTTATAAATATGACAGTAGATTTCTTGGTAAACTTTAACACAACATTATAAAATACATTGTATCTGAAATTTAATGCTTATGTCATTCAGAAACAGGACTATTGAGGTAACATTATATTTTGTATTTATTTTAATTAGCGTTTTAAATTTGATTGCTCGCATTTTATTAGATAAAATATTTCAAACTAACATTGCATTTACTTGAGTATTCAATTTTAGAATAACATATAGGGGATATCAGATATTTTATAACTGCAAATATTGTCACGTTGTTTCATAAGCTGTAAATATTTATTAGTAGCCAAAATTACATAAATGTACAAAATATGTTAGTAATTTTAATTTATTTTCATTAGGTAAAGCATATGACTAAGTTATTTTTTTTTTGTACAAGTGTAATGGTTTTAATTAAAAACAATAAGTTTTTGGTATATTTTTAAATATTTAAATATTTTAATAGGACAACAAACTATTTTTTTTTTTAAAAAAAGTGCTCAAAATCTTTTATACCATTTTATTTTGAGAAATATTAATTTCAAGCATTTTGGATTTTTATACACTAACAAGTATTTATCTGAAATTTGTATTATTAAAAAAAGTACAAATGAACTGATTAAAAAAGAAATTTAATTCTCTGAATCTTTTTAAATAAATATTTATAATATTTTTTAATGGCTTATTTTATTATACTTAAACTAATAATAATAACTAATAATACTGATAATATTTTATTTACAAAACTTAATTTGTTTTGAAATTTGCCGATATACATTTTTCAAATTAACTAATTGTATATTAATTAATAATTAATATAATATAACTATAACTTCATCTATGGTTATACATTAAGTTCGTACTTTAAATTGTGTTAAAGTATTATTAATTAGTATTCATATATAAACTAGTTATTTATATTTTTTCAAAACAATATACAACGAAATTCTAATACATCGTTTACATTTAGGATAATCCTGTACAAAGGATAAAGAAATTACAACTCTCAGTTACAAAATGTTATATGACTACTGCAGTGATTATAATTTACAGATATCATCTAAAAATAATGTACCTCATGGTCTTAATAATATACATGTATTTCTTGTTCAAACATTACAGCCAGTAATTTCGGATAGAGCTCTGGGAAATGTGTTATTGAATACAAATGAAATTCAGGAAATGTTAAACGAAATATATTTGGAATGTGTCTCGATTTGAATTCTATGGTATACGAATTGTTATATTTTAAAAAATGTATGATCAAACTGTGGTGCAATGTAACGAAATATTTTAATTTATATTTTAATGCAGACTATATAATATATAGTATATATTGCAAAGCATTAATAGACGAACGTTTATATAATTATTTGTTATAACAAACGATTAATACTCGTGATTTTTTAATGTTATAATATGTTAACAATAATATTACAAAATCGGCTTTCTTGTAGCATGTGTCATTATTCGAAATATTTTAAGTTGAGAAAATGATAAAACGAAAGGATTTTAAAAAGTTCAATAAATATATTCATAGCTATAGTTATGTTTTTAAGATACACTATATAAAAAATGTAATTTATAATAATTAAATATCATCAATAAAACTTAATTGTATCGATGAAAATCGAGCTATAAAAACATATTATTATTTTTTATCAGAATGAAATGAGAAAAAATATAACTTATTAAAACAAAGGGATGAGAAATGCCATAAGCTATGTATAGTTTATGTTATTATTTTGTAAAGTGAAAGTTTTTTTGTGATTTTACCGTTCATAAAATAATTATTTAATTTCCAATGGAGAACGAATTTAGGTTGGATAAGCGTATATTCACTTTCTGGTTCAATTATAAGGACATTAAATAACAGCTCGTAGTCAATAATAATTTCTATTATTACCACAATATATCACGTAAAAAACTGATGACGACATTTTGCATAAAATATAGTAATGACGTTTTTAGTAGAAAAAATATATATATTCCTCAATCTGTTACATTTATGGTTTTCTCGATCGGTCCATGATCAACAGACATTATGGTTTAAACTACTATTAAATGTATGTGTGTGTGTATTAAGTGTTTGATGATGTACGTGATGAACTTGCGTCACACGTACGTTATATTAATTTCCCACTGTTCATATCGATTGACAATTGATCCACCATCAGTATACGTGTCTTGCGAAACGAAAACTCTGTTGCTTTAAGGATCAACTATATATTAATTATTTTACATGTATACGTAGTGCGTAAATATTTATGTATACTTTCGCCGTGAAAATATTAACTAATGTTTGAAAAGAAAACTTGCATATTATTCTGGTTATGTTGGAGATATTTAAATAATTTAAGGTACCGACGACGCCGTTGATAAGAATTTAATTCCATTTGGAAGTTGTAAGTTCACGTGGATATAAAATTGCATTATTTAAACACGGGGTCTACTGTTGACCCCATAAATGTGAAAGTTTTACGTTAAACCTGACGTACTGGTGGGCACAAAAATAAGCTCTGTCTATCCTTTCCGTTCTCATGGTTTTACCTGCAAGCAAAGTCTTTCCTAATGTTTTTTAAAGGACATTTTTCCTGTCAAAATGATACCTTTATTTAATAAATCTTGGTCTGCAGACGTAATGAATAAACTAAATGCATAGGAACTTTGAAATTGATTAAAGTATTTGGTTCCGGGTTATTGGATACGCGAATCGAATTAAAACTTTGAGGAAATAAATAACCAATATATTTGTACGTATATGGAATATTTACACCTACGGATGGGCAAATTAAAAAGTTTGTTATAATTAGGGTTAGAATGCCCTTAAAAACCTTAAATATGTATGCATTTATGCACTAAAAAATCAATAAATATGCATTTAAAAAAATTATATTTGTAATTATTAATTAAATAAAAATATTGAATTAGTAATAAATAATAATTATATTTTTAGATATGATTGATATGATCATCTGAGTTAATTATTTTCTTTTTTTCAAATTTGTTTTCATCTTATATTAAGTTTTTATTTAAAACAAAAAATTTAAAATGATTTTAAAAATAAATTAAATTGAAAACATTTTTTCTATTTTTAATATAGTATTAATTATTTTGAGCATTACATTGGACTATAAAATATTTTCTTAAGTTGGAAAATTTAAATGGCCGTCTGTTATCAGCCAAAATATTTTTATATTTAGAAAAGGAACGTTCCACATCTAAGGAACTTATTGGTGAAAACTTAAAAAATGGTAGGTAACTTCTACTAATATCTGCAGGAAATATGTCCATAGATTCATTTTTTCCATTTAAAATGTTCGATATTTTTTGTAGTAGATAAAATCCAACCTTTTTCTTCAAAACTTCTTTAATTTCATCATCAATTGCCTTAGCTTGTGCAGATCCTTCAATTTTTGTAGAATGTATATGTTATTTTATAGTTTTATTTACTTTAATTGATTCAGTTAGTGCTACACCTTGGATTTCAAGTCGAGTGATAGATGAAGAAATAAATCTATAATTTTTTTTATAAAATTAAAAAACTTATTCCTTTATATAAATAATTGTCAAATATGCACTTATACAATGAAAAATTGTTAAATATGAACTTATAATTGAAAAACGGTCAAATATGCAAAATATGCAACTATAAATTTTAAATATAAACTTGTATTGCTATGAAACAAGTTTCTGTATTAGCTATGTTTTTTATGATTATTTAAAAACATGTAAACTCCTAGAAGTCCCGAGTCCTAGTTATAAGTTACATATTTTGCCACGAACTGTCGTAAATACAATAAATTACATTCACAAACAATTGGATGTTTTTGATTTTTAATTTGAATAATTTATGTATAACAATACCTAAATATAAATGTCACATGAAAATAATAATGATATATAATTACTGACTCTAAAAACTCTAAAACTAAGTTTATTATGGAGACCATAGTTCTTATATAATATCTATTTAATATATATATATATATATACTTTTTAAAATCATTAAATGGGTCATATCTAATTAAGTGATTTATAAAAAATAACGTGATTTTTTTTTTTTTAATAAATTTCAATAAAATCAAGTTTTTCAATACGATAGTTTATTATTGATTTCAAATGTATACATTAATAAATTATACCAAATTAAACAAAGCATAGAACCATGGCACCAAACCTTAACATTCAGAAAAATAAACACAATAAACAATTGATTAATAATCGGCTATACTCGACTATTACATGGTCATATAATGGACAACAATCAATGGAGCATATTATATATAACAATAGACCGATGCTTCTACTACCTCGTAAAAATTAAATATAATATTCCAACTAAACTAACTTAAACTAAACTTTCATTATTGTCGTCAAGGATACTGAACTTAAAAAATTAATTTGAAAAAAATATAACTATTTTCTGTTAATTATTTTAATAGATACCTAAACACAATATTGATATAAAAAAAAAGTAATAATAATAAAATTGTAACTAATGATCAGTAAAAGAAAAAAAAATATACGTATGATTAAACTAACGCAAATAAACAGTATTTAGAATTCTGAATATTATAGGTTACGTAAAGATTTTAATGAAATTATCCGTTTTCCTGTTTATTTATACATATAATATATATGCATATTATTTATAAATAATTTATAGTGATAAATGTACATGAAGTTTTCCATTTTTTTTTGTATTTGTTTGAAGTACATTTAATAAATAAATAAATATTGGTAAACGAAAGAAAAATGTCTAAAAAAAAAAGCTCTTCTTAAAAATAATAATAATAATAATTTAAATTAAACAGGATTTTTATTTTTTTTTTTCATAACAATTTGCTTGAATCAAAAATGTAAATCTGATAAAGTTTTTATGTATCGAAAAATTGCTCCATTTTATATTTACAAATATATTTATAGCTATAATCACGTTGTTTGTTTATTTTTTCACCTTCAAAACTTTGGACCAGTATAAAGTTTCAAAATATTTTCCAGGTGCATTCGACATAATGGAAGGTAGCTTATTTTAAAGTTATTTTGAATCATATAATTCGTTAGAAAACTAGAGGAATTTGAGACGATGGTCTATCAGTTATATAGATAATTCGATTTTCGTTGGACACTGATAATGAATTATAGTCATAGTATACATTATGACTATCATAATATTAAGACGAAATCAATTTAGTATATAGTAACAATTTTCTTAATGATAATTCGTTTTATGTAAATTAGGATATTAAAAATAAAAATGTTTAATGATTATATTATTACGTATATCGAGGCAGTTAGATTTTATACATAATTCTTCAATAAATAATTTTAAAACAAAAATGTAAACAAAAACGTTTTAAATATGTCGTGCTACCAAATCGTTACAATGAAAAATTATATTAATTTTTTATTAATTTAAAATATTGAATTAATTTTATTAGCTATATAATTAATCGAAATAAATTGGATATCGATTGATGAAAAATCGCTTATAAAGAGTTAACTGATTATGTAGATTTAGAAATAATGACTTCCATTAAATGTTCAAACAATATAAATTCACTAGGCTGTAAAATGTTTCTTAATTAAAATCTTACAAATATTATCGCTGATACAACCTAATTCAAGATTACTATATTGTATTCATTATAGAGAAATAAATTTAATGGCAGAAATATATTTTAATTTTAATATACTGAGTATTAAGGGAGAATTTTCTTTCAGAAAATAACATTATCATAATAATTTGCGTTTGCCATTATTATAAAGAATTGGTTTGAATTTATTTATAATTTTATTCATACTTTTTTTTCCGGGGTTTAAATTGACAATGTTATGAGTGGACTTGCGTATTACTTCCATAACGCATTTTATTTATACTACACCGATAAAAATTTACCTATCAAAATACTGTTTGTATTTTAAAAAGCATTATTTTATAAGCGCGATTTTATTTTTCATTTAATGTAAATTTGGAAGTGTTGAAGATTAATATTTTAGTTTATTTAAAATTAAATTTTGAGTCAATGTTTAAAATATTAAAATAAACACTCATGGTTGGTTACTATAACATATACTACTATTAATTCTAATAAAAGTGAGAAAATTACTAAAAAATTATATATGTACTCGTAAGTTGTTGTAACTTGAATATTTCATGTTTTGAAATTTAATTTTTTTAACAATATATTAAAAATAATTTAGGTCATTTTTCTACGTTAAAATCAGGGTTGTAGCAAAAGAGATTTTTGTTTTTAGATTGTCATTTATACATAATACATTTTATGATATCATTTCTTGGTACATAAATAATGTTCATCAATCTCTACGCTTTTTTGATATGATAAAGCTTCTCTCGATTAAAAGTCTGTTGTTTTTAATTAATTTCACCAAAGAACTTTTTTCATTAACTTTGGTAGTTTTCTAATTTCCAGAAACCGCTAATTGTTTTTTTAAATGTTACCAGACTACTTATTAGTTTATTTTGTCCTTTTTTACAAACCTTATAAACCAAAGTAAAACATCGAAAAGCGGTATTACACCGGGGACTAACAGTCATGTTTATAGTATGAATAAATGTCCTCAAACTTAACTCGTTCTACTACGATTTGTAACTACTATATTTTTTTTTATTATTTTTTTTTTTTTTAATTACATTTTATAACCATTGAATGAAATAATATATAAATTATTAAAAAAAGAACTTAGTAGCTAATTGGAATCAGTAAAATAAAATCGATGAAATACTTTATTGTCGAAAAAAAAAGACAGAATTGTTTTTAATTGAAAAAAAAACCGGTGGAAATATATACTTTAGTAAATTATCTGAAACCAATATTAATTTTAAATAATATTTAAGATTAGTGACCATTTTAATTTATATAAAATTTGCAATATTATATATTCAAAGATAGTTTATACATTTTAAAATTAATTAATAATAAATTCTTGGTTATGCTTTAGAATACTTAAAAAATATGTTAAAATACTCATTTGAATATTTTGATATAAAAGACTACTTAAATATTAATACTTTTTAAAAGTATTGTGAATTCCCAAACAGTTTTTTTATTTTTCAAAGTATAATTGAAGAATGAAGTTATACAGTCCGAGAAAAATTAATATTTACAAGAAATAAAATCATCAGGAGAGGAGAAGGGTTGTACGAGTATAAGGTATTCTGTACCTTTATGACAACTAATAATTTAAATATCTCTAGTATTGTACTCGAAACAATTATAACTATAACTTCGTTAATATTTCTCGCATAACTAAAAATATGAACAATGACAACGGGGTTCAGCGTGCATATTTACTATGATCGTGCACAGACTAAGTTCGGGGCGTGCCCCAATATAATTAACTAATTAAGTAAATGGGATGCGATGCCCCCCTTTAAATTAGCTTTTACCTTTTGATACTTAAAAATACGAATTAATAATTTATTTTATATACTGTATGTTCATTAGATTTCATATTAAATATCATAAACTGTAAAAACTGTGAAATGTAAAATGTAATCATTTTGTTGACATTATCTTATTTCGTTCTTCATAACAGAATTATTTAAAACAGTATAAAATGGACAGAGAAAAAAAATAATAATATAAACGTATATTAAATATACAAATATATATATAAAAATATATAAATGTATTATCAGTATATACTTATCGCATATGTTGACAATTGTAACTTTCAATTATACTGTTAATCTAATCTAACTTTCGGGTAATACTCAGGCTATGATATTTCATTCGATTAGAAATATTCGTGGTAAAACGTTTCATCAGATCAAAATGTATTACATATTATTTGATAGATTTTATTGTTTTGGCGGATAAGACGATTTCATTATATTATTATACGAGTATGAACACAATGAATCGTTGTCAACTGACAACTTGATCGTGATATTTCTCGTTCGTCGAAAAGGTTTAATTTATAAGTATAAGTTCTTGGTGTTGTTTGAAAGTTCATTTTTTTGTATAAACCGATTAGGTCCGAGTAAAATATCCTCTATATAATTATACAGTCTCTGTAACAACACTAATAACTAAAACCTCGCTGTAAAAAGTCAAATAAATATTATTCTGATAATTTTGGAAAATATAATAAACAACATAAAACTCGTTGTAAGCACAGAAACTGCCCTTGATTGCACTCATGAAACTTTTAGTGCAGTTTAATTATCCGAAAAATGCGTGCGATTAAAAAAAAATGATGTCATTATAAAACCAAAACGTTTCAAGAAGATACCGAAATGATATAGAAATATTTATTAAATATTTGGTCTGATAATGAAATATTGTGTAAGCCTTAACCATGTTCGGTCAAAATGTATTTGAAATTATATTCAACCATTTATCATTCATAGAACGTGGTTTAGTTTAATTTTATGTACTATTCACCACTTCACTTGTCCGAATCACAAACATTACGTACATTTCAAAATATTTTCATTTATCTATATACCTACATATTCATCAATTAGGTAATAATCTTTATGCATGCTCTTATGTAGGTGTAAGTATATTTAATTTAATTGTGGTTCAACGTTAAAGAAAATAAAACTTCTCAGACACACGTAGGTATAAGTATATATTATTGTATTATTTTCATACTTAATATTTATATTTTATAGTAAAATTTATTGAAAATTATTTGAACTGTTATAATAAACAGTAAATTCTTCAAGTACATGTTCATTTTTTTTATTAATTGTTTATATTTAATATGAACTGGACATATACTTTTGTTAACTTTGTGTCAAGATTTATCAATGTGGTATATTTTTACTAATCTCGTTTAACGAAACGATAATCACACGTTCAAATTGTATAGTATTATTATTATTTTCCCAGTTGAAAAAAAAAAACTTTAAATTTTTAAAAAAAAAAATTATCAGTCTTCGACCAATTAATTTTAATTAAGGTGGTCAATGAAACGGTTCTTATTTTGAATTTTGAATTCGTGCAATTCGTATTTCGTTTTTTAAACTGGGAAAATAATTATAATAATACTATACAATTTGAAATATGTTTTTAGCATACGTACACTTAAAATTGCCTTAATTTGAAATAAAAAAAAAGTCGGTCGTGAATATTCCGTTCCCCTTATGAAATATAGGTAATAATGTTGAAGTAGAAACAAAAAAAAATTATCATCGACCAGTATTGCTGGATAACGCAAGAAGAAAAAAAGTTTGAATAGATATAATCATTGAGGACGAAATTACGGAGTGGAATTTAATAAGGTATAATTACGTTTTCTAACGTTTTTAATAAAAGGATATATCCGTTACCTTTAGAAAAAGGGGGATAAAATAAATAAATAAAATAAATCTCAAAGCAACAAGAAATATATATTTTCGTCATCGACTGTTATTTTTTTGTTAACAAGATGAGATATAGACGAATATTATACGATTTTGTCTTGAACATTTTTATGTGTTCAGTCTTCCGAAAAACAAGTTGTACAGACTCATCTCGAACATTGCGCATAACATAATTCGATTCGCCTTTCAGTGGGATTACCGTGGAACACGAGAACTGTAAGAAAAACCGTTTCAGTTCGACTTTTTAGGTATTTTATTCATGAACTGACTACACTATCAGAATCTTTACTGCGGGGAATGAATCGGTGTTTTTGCGTGTCGGGCTTACGTTAAATAGCGCAAGCGGATTTACGCAATAATTGTTTTGTAGCAGAACAACGTTTGTCTCGGTCGTAATTGTCACGAGCACAGGATAAAAACCTCGACTTGTGTGAAGTTGGCCTCCCCAAGTTATTATATTAATATAAAACGTGCATCAAAAATTAGCAACTAATTTGCAATTATTTGCAACGAAGGCCCAACAATTTTCAACTTAACACATTCAACACAATTCAAATTTCATTACTGGGGTGGCCAACTTCACGTAGCCCCCCCCCCCCCAAATCGTCGTATTGAATTTAAATCGGTGTCAATATTTTCCGGCTAATTTACAACTATTTGCAACAAAAGTTTCACAATTTGCAACTCGATATGTTTCTCGTAAAAATTATTTTTCGGTGGGGGGTTACGTACATTAATGTGGTTGAATTAATTTTTTTTGTTGATATTTATAATATTTTTGCTTGCAAATCGTTGTGAATTTCCCATTTTTTGTTTCTTTTAATGTATGAAATATAATGATCATTATCATATTCAACTACGCCAATAATTATGTATCTATAAATAATATAGATATATCTATCTTTAAATTACATATCAATAGTTTTTAATAATTAAAACATGTTATAATATTATACATTTTCTGTGCTTTCACAATTTAGTACATATTAATTTAAGTTATATAATACCTATTTTTGTTAACATGTATGTAGTCAGGAAATTCTTGAAGTTCATATGAAATTTCTCCAGAAATGTAGTCCTTTTCAATGAATAAATGTTCTCCCAGTAATCTTGAAGCTGTTTTTATAATATTCCAATTCGAACACTTCATTATTTTTATATATATTTTATATTTTTTTATATCTTCTTCTAGATTTTTAAACTTGTCAGTTAATTTCAATGATATAAGGGGATCATGAAGTACTTTAGATGTAGGATATTTATTTGAACAGGTAATGGTTTGGATGGCTGATAGTGCATTTTTTAAGCAACTTGTAATTATTAAAGTAACATTACATCTCGCATCTATCAAGTTAGTGTCTGTTATATCAGCATTAGTTTTAAAAATTTTTCAAAGTAACACAACTCTATTTTTATAAATATGAAGATTTGGCCCACTTAGAGTTAGATTTTTACAAAATAATAGAAAATCATTATTAATTGTATCAATAAATTGCATATATGATTGGAAAGCCATTACAATCAAAACAGAAACTGCATCAAACGGACAAGTGTTTTGAACAAGAAATGTTTTTTTTGATAAAGCCATGGGCGTTTTCTTATTTCCGTTAATTAACAAAGTATTTGAAGTTGCACACACGTGCAACACACCTTGAAGACAATATGCGATCAATTTTTTTGGTTCATTTCATATACTTAGTATTCCTTTTGTTTTGTTTTGACTTATAAATCACTTTTTCTACTATACCTTTCCCCTTCCAATTTTCTATGGATTTGATCGAATCATCTAACGTTGACTCGTTTTTATTTTTACTGTTAACACCGAGAACATATTATCATAAGACATGAGATCTGAAACACTTTCATTACATGTCAAGTTATAGTCAGAATTAGAATCATTATAATTTTTTGATTTCTTGTCATTTTTTATAGGTTGACAGTATTTGGTATCGAATTGTTTAACTTCATTTGAAACTTGTAAATATTTATTATCAGATTCATATTCTAAAATATTTTCAATGTCTAAACGATTTTTAATTTTTAACTTTTTATTATTTTCGCTTGGATAATTGTTTTCAATTTATACGGGTTTTTTATTATTATGTCCTATATTAGGTTCTATTTTATTTTCAGAAATATAATCAATACTTTTTTTGTTCTAACTGTTAACCGTAACTCAGATTTGTTTTAGAAGGATAATTATGCTTAAGTTGTTTATTTTTTAAAAGTTTTACATTATTGTTGATATTCATCAAATGCTTGTTTATAAATCTATCAGCGGTTATAGGTTGCACTTCAAATCTTAGTGTTTGCGTTTTTAATACTTTAAAATAATTTTCCACGGCTGCAGAAGATCCATTTTTATATGGAGACTTAAAAAAATTACAAAAAACATTGGTCCATAATGGGAAATATTTGCAAAGCCTCATCATGCCAGGTAAAAGATCTGGTAAAAAATATGCTGATTATATGTTACCGTTACCTAAAGTAATCTTCAAACTTTTTTACTTTATGTTTTCCAAAAATGATAATATTATATCAGAAGTATTCTTATCGCTATTGCCATCATTAAAATCAATATTATTGTCATCTAATTGTAATATATGATTAATGTTACTTGTATTTTCCTCGTCAACTGGTAGATCTTTTATTAAATTTAAAATAAATTCTCAGTGTTTTTCTGATGGAGTAACAATATTATCATCCGTCTGTCTCACACAACATAATTTTCAGTAATGTTTCCAGTATAGTTTCAAATGTACTTATATCTTCTGATGTAAGTACCAAACGAAAACCCTTGACATAAAATTGTTTTATGTGCTTATTTTTTATTCCAGCCAAACATTTTATCTGACAGAATATTTTGATTATATGAGCAATGTCCAAACGAATATATGTAGTTGGTAATTTTTTCTTTTGACCAATTAATAGCTTAAAAATATAATTTACATAGCCGTCTGTACTTAATCCTTTAAAAAATACTCTTATTATTGCTGCTAGAAGAGTACGAGAATAATCACATACGATTTCGTTTGGAGGCTGGATACCCATAGCCATCCAAGACGCTAACCAATTATAAATTGATAATGTATCTTGTTTTTCAGATATCATTTGTGTTACGGAAATATGGCTAAATGCACTCCATAATTTTTATCCTTACACTTTGCTTCAAATGAAATAAAATGTTTGCTATTATTTGAATTATACATTTTAACCCTTTTATAGATATAATTACAGGGGAAATATAAGATTCAATTAATACATCATTTATGACATCTGTCTAGGAATTTCGTTTTAAAATTTCATATTCTCTTTTTATCCTTTTTCTTTTGTACACTAATTTTTCTGGATGAATTGTTTTATAAATGTCATATGGAATTAATAATTCAAAAAATTGTCTACCTTTTTCAAAAACTGATGAAGATGATACGTCTGTTACGTCTAAATCAGTTGTTACATTGTTTGATTCATCCGATGTTTGATTACCTACTTATTTTAATACTTTTTTTTCATGTTTATCATAAGTATAATTATATATTTCTTTCAATTTACTTTTCCATCCATATCTATTTTGTAATAAGCTGATATAAAGACATTTAGGAGCTATTTTACCATCAATATTTTCTGATATTTATGTCCAAATAGGGTTGTTTGAACTCAACAAATTCCCAAAATTATTAAATATATTATATAAATACAATGCATTAAAAACTTGATCCCAATTACAGAGGGTTTTCTCCTAGCCTATAGAATAATATAATTTTAATTTAAAATTAAATGCAAAATAAATCACAGGTTTGATTTTTTATAATGTCTTTATTTATTTTATCAATTATCTACATTTAATATAAATATAATTTATGTAATGCACAAAGACTACTCTTTATTATTACTCGTAATTACTTTTATCATTTTTTTATTGTTTTTTTTTTTTTTTTTTGTGAATTTAACATAAATTAAAAAATTAGGGAAAGTTGTTCTGCTATATAATAGGTATTTAATGGATATTAAATTATGAATCATTGAATTCAAAGAAAAATATTCAAAGCAGAAATGGTTTATCAGTTTATGATATTTAATGTTAAATAAACTACATATTCCTTAGCCCTAAAAATGTTTTCTCAAATATTTAAAAAAAAATATTTTCTACGAACTCAGAATTGAACGAATTACCCACATGTTTTACTCTCATCGGACTGATCAAAGACACTTGTATAAATAATATCTACAACTAAATGTAAATTGATTGTATTGATACATTAAACTAATTTTTATTTCATTAATATTTGTTAAATATAATACTTTTATCAAAATGTTCATTTAAAATGAAATTTTTATAAATTATAGTTTAGTTATTATATAATTAATAGTATACAAAATAACTATAAGGCCACTTACCTTTGATTTCTCCATTTTCATACAAATTTACCACACACGATTGAAATAAAATACAATAACTGCTCCAAAAAGAGATTACGACCCAAATGATCTATCATTTTACTCTCTAGTTTAAGTTCAGTTACAGAAAACATAGCTTCAATATCGGGTATGGAAAAACACGATATTCGTTCAAAGCATTTCGGCGAGAAGCGTGGTTTGTGCGAGAGAAAAATTTCGAAAATATAGTCGTTATTTTTGGTGAACCGGGGGCGAAAAAAAATCCGTCAAATTGGCACGTTATAGGATTAAGAATGGGTTACTTTTGTTTTGCACACGCGATCTGCGGCTGCATAATGGTTAAAGAGCTGTCGTCGTCGTCGGCTGACCGCGGTAAATTATACGTACGACGTAGTACATTATAACAGCATTATCGGCCGAGCGTGCGAACCCAGCAGTGAGGAGGTGATACCAGAAATAATTTCAACCTGACTAAAATAATTGCCGTTCTCTGCCGGGATCCCACCACCATCCATCCGAAGTTTACTTCTTGGGCGCGCGTGTGTAAATGCGGTTTGATCCGTAAATAGTTGGGTGATATAATGCCGGGGCGCGCACACGACACGGTAAGTGGTTATCGTACACAGTTAGTCGCGTGGACCGCGAAAACGGTTAGATAGTTTAGCTCGGACCGACCGTAAAAATGTACGTATGGTCTTAACCACACGTTGCAGGGTTGCGAGCGCGCTAGTACGCCTGCCGGGTTTCCGAACGCCCGTCCTCGGAGTTTACGCGGAGCACTTATTACCGGTGGATCACGGGCGTGGACTAAGGGGTTGCTGGTTCGGCTAACGATTTATGTCGTATGTACACAATGGAGAATAAAGGTTGGACATGGCAAGTGTGGAGGGGTGACGCGCGTGTTACGTTTTGTACCGCGAAAAACTTTTAATGTGCCTACACCGTTACACACTCATCCCATTCCCCTTGCCACCGTCGGCGACCCATATGCTCTTGCACGTTCATGGCGTTTAATTTACCATTCTAACGTGTGTTCCGACAAAAAATAAATAAAAATGAAGATAATAATAATAATAATAATAATAATAATAATAATAATAATAATAAACTTTACCCATTCTTCGTTGGGACGACGTGTTTACAGTTGGTAATGAATGTCCAACTGTGAGTTAAAGGGTAACATTATATTGTTGTTTATAATTATTTTCATTTTATTTTTTTTTCTCCTCCCAAAAAAGACGCAAACTTCGGTTTAACTCTTCGTTTGAAACAACAAAAAATCTGTAGAAACAATCAACCAACAAAAACCGGAATGTTGTACATCATAGCATTATGAGTATACATTCATAATTGTGAGTACCTACTGATTTACGTTACGTTTCATTTTAAATCGGTTTCGTTAAGTTTTTATTTTATAAACGTTTCATTTACTACGCAATGTCAATTATTGTTATTATTTGTTAGACGACAGACCCATTAATCAGGGCTTATAATTAATTTGCTGTGTTACACAGCCGTGTTGTGTGCCTGTGTGCACGGGGTTGGAAAGAAATCTATCGATTTATATCGATATATATATATACACAATATTATATAGTTTATTCATCTGAATTGATAAAATTATCGACGAGGTGAATGTGTATATTTTTTATTTAATTGTTCGCCTTTTTAGAGAAAACTTAAAATAATTTCTATGAATATTCGGTATAAAATATTTGTTTTTACATTTTATTATTATTATCATGTATACTTTTACAATACGCGTATCTACTATAAAAAATGAATATAATTTTTAAAAAGCACTAATAATAATTATATGATTAAAGATGGTTATCTTTAGTCGAAAAAGCTTTTTATTTTTTTTTCCATTGAAAGCTTATGAAATATTACGATTGTTTGTTTGTTTTTATTGCACGCAAGGGTTCACGTAAGTGTATTATTTCTGTAAGCGGTATAACCCCGAAACAGCCAATTGGTGTGTCCAAAAGATACATCTAGTGATTAAAGGGAGTGTGTATTACGTTGTTACTGTACATAGCCACTCACAGGTGCTCGACGGAAATCCGCTTTTAACACGTGTCCGGCATTACATCCTTCCGGTCCTTGTAAATAACTACTGAGCCATTTACGAGGGTCAACGCGCCAACGTTTGAAAACGTGTAGTGACTTAGAGAAGTGTGAAAAGTTCATTCGGATGGAAGTGGAGGCATGACTTGGAAGAATAGGAATAACGTTTAATTTACCTTTTGTCAACGTCTGTCGTGCCGAAAAACTTCGTAAAGTAAAATACGTATATTATTTACTTTTTATACTTGTTAAAAATTATTCAAGGAAAGGAAACTGTAAAAAAATATTCAAAATTATAACTTTTATATTTTTATCATAGATAAGTTGACTTTATGTGAAATGAATGATACATGTATATAAACGAAAAACGTACTAGTTTTTATGCGTTTTATTACAATTTAAAATAAAAATAATAAAAATCAGTAAATATTTAATATCAAATGATTACGCCACGTCAAGGTATTGCCAATTTGATACATTTTTTACTTTACCAAGAATCGATCGTTTTAGACGTTGGTAGTCTAATAAAATCAATATGATATTTTGTATGTATATATATATACGTATGGATGTATATAGTAGGATAAGGGTCAATCTTAGAACCGATATTTGGTATCGGAAATATCGGTATCCGTTTATTTTTAAAACCGATATTTGAACCGTACCGCAAAAAGAGAAAAAACCACTAGCATAAAATACATTAATATCAATAATAATAATAATATTTTAATCACTAAATATCGATAGTACTGTGGTGGACCACCACCACAAAGCTTTCTCATCGATGTGACGCGGTTGGTAATTATGTTCCGGCAACGTGCCTCCATTGCGTTCACCTCCAACGTCAGTCCACTCTCTCGTCCCGACCGTCTTACGGTCTCATCGAATATACTGTCGGTACGTTCATTTTTCTTCGTTGGCGGCACCACAAGACCTCATGTTCTGTTGTCTTTTAAATTGTTAATTTTCGCTAACTTTAGTATTTAATTTTAATTTTATTGTTTAAACTTAAAAGGAACATTGTTATTTATTTTTATTTAATTTGCAAACAAAACTTCTTACTAAAATATTGTAATGCTTATATTATGTTATATCGGTTTTATCAGTTTGCGGTACCGAATTAATTTTAGTATCGGTTTATGTTTTTTGTCAAAAGTTGATTTTTTATGTATTGTATTAAAAATTAACTTAACTTTTATTAATTTGATCACATTTTTGTACTCGTTAGTATATGCACTCCGTTGGATGCTAAAAGTATCGAAGGAAAAATCGGCCGAGGGGAATGATGAAATCGCTAAAATGCAGAGTTAAAAGTTACATCGTGTTACAACCTGCGCTTACACAGCAACGAATATGATACAAACCAGTTACACAAGCGTGTAGTGCCATGCTTTTAATTATATTGATGATATAATGAAAAACCTCGGCGAAGGCAGTAGGGTGACGACAATTCGCGTTTGAAAGAGATTGTTTCGGATTTTGTTTAAATGCCGGTGGTGGTAGCGATTGTGGTGTCAGAATAATAATTTTCCTACGGAAATTATTTATAGTCCATGTATCGGACAATGTGAATAAATTCAATACTGGTGGTGACGTGACCGAAGCGTGTATGGTATCCGCAATGCCAATTTATCCCCAGACCGTACCGCCCACGCACACGCTATTAGGGTTGAATTTCTCGTGTCCACGTACACTCTTTAGAAGTGGGTTATAATAAATCGCAGTGTCAAACCACGTATCCACACACATATATACACTCCATATATACACACTCACATCTCGGACGACTTCGCGGCGTCGATGAAGTAACCATGTGAGCTTACTACAAACATTTTTGATGAAAAATTAATATTTCCGTCGGTGTGCGATGAAAACTGCGTGGTAAATCGGAAAAATTGGAAATATTAGAAACACCGTTTAGATATAAGTGTAAAATAAATCATAATTTATATATTAACAATACAATATACGTTATATGCCATTTCAAGTCAAAATGTTGAATATATTAAGTCTTGAATAAATTAATATCCGTAAGATAACGTGTCCATTTGTGAGCATATATTTTTCAAATAGAACACAGCAATTATGCATCGTTCTCTTCCATACGCCTTCAAAATCCAAATCGTGTAGTAGCTGAAGCCATCGGATTGTGGCAACAATTTGGCGTGGAAGTGTTTTATGTACTCCGTATCATTATATTTATATGTATATATGTATATATCGTACATATATTCTTAATGTCAAATTCACCGCTCGGCACGCTACAACTGATTGAAAAAATATAGTTGTAGCTGGATGATATACATATTTCCATTTCAGGAATGCATAAGTAAAAATTGACACAATAAGCTTAAGGTAATTTAAAGATATGGTATTTTTAACTTATGGTTTCTTAATGATGTATAATGTAGAATTCTGTTTTCAATAATAGAATAATCAAAATTACTACTGTGGGAAATGTTTCAAATTTTTCCGTTTTTCCGCTAGGACATGTATGAATAAAATTCTCTCCATAAAGTTGTTTTCAAACGGAAGCGGAGCAAGAGAGCAAGAAGAAAGAGAGAGAGAGAAAGAGCGCGCTGCATATAATTAAAGTAATTGCATGCGAAGTGTGACAAATCAAACAGATCCATAAGTTTTGCCTCTCATTTAATGCTTTTTAAACACTTAACCAAGTCGGTAAATTATTGTTTGAACGTTGAATTTTATCGAAAGTAACTTTTCACGGAGAGATATAGTTGAATATATAGATATTCAATTCAGGTATATAAAATTGGGTTAATTATATTTTTATGGATAAGAATTGCTAACCACAATACATAATACGCGTACAATATATACTTGCGCATCACAGGTCATTTTCCACAACGGTTGTGTACAGCGGCCATCCGGAAAACGGATGCCAATCACATTCATTGAACCAAATCGATTTGTTTTGGAGATATTTTCAACGGAAAAGAGCTTATTGTAATGAAATTTAATTTATTTTTATTTTTTTTTTTAGCATCGAGAAAATGTTAACATATAATACCTATATATTATTACTTTAGAAATATAATTTGTAGCTTTTATTACTGCAGCGAACAAAAGCTTTTTATATAAATCTAATTATATACAAATAAATATATATGTAATATTGTACAGATATATACGACATACCGTCCATATATGTACGTGTGCGTATTTCCTTTACTAATTTATGTTGTTTTAATGTAGTTTGTACAGTGCACTCGGCCGTGATATTGATTTATTTTTTTAATATTTTACTAAAAACAAACTATTACGGGAATCGGGAAAAATATGTAAAATACGTTACGCTACATGATTATATTATGCGTGTTAGCTATAACAATATTATACGACGTTTAGTGTGTTAAATGCAATGCGAAAATGGTACTCGCTCGGAGTGTTAAATATAATGATTAGTGTATATTTTATTGGAAAACCTGATGTGCTAAATAAACCATATGATCTATTGCTTTATTTTTATTTATTTTTTAATTAATTCAATTTTATTTTATTAACGCTATACAGAAATTTTCAAAGGATTTTACATTGAAAATATATAAACTAATGCAAATAATAATAGTACATGTTAAGTATCGAAAATAAACGATTTGACAGTTTTACAAAATTATAGCAATTTCAAGCAAAATGCAAGAGTAAAATTTAGGCATGTATATAAACAGAGAGTAGTAAAATAACTACACTTTTTTTTTTTTTTCGAATCGAACACCAGGAAGGAATTGCGTTAGCTTTACTTCCTCCTGGCATACATCGTTTATTGTGAAATACTAAAACACAATCTCACGACAGATATATTTATGTCACAAATATAGGGGGCCTCTAACCCTCCTGATTTGGCCTATGACCTACAGAAGTTTCACTTAACTATGTGATCCTTTTTCGATTGCTCGGCTGTGCGCATTGCATTTCCCGCTGCCGGAGTAGTGATTAGCCGACGATCCCATGTCCTGGCACACCACGCATTTGGGTGGGCTCTTTCACGAAGACGCCCAATACTCATCCTCGATGCACACGCTACATGATTGTCTCCGGTCTGGACCCTTGCAATTGTGTTGCGTGTGGTCGTAGCACAAGCACCTAAAACACCTGGTTGCTTTCACCAACCGACTTATTTTGGCAAACATCCAGCCGATTTTCAGTCGCTCTTTCTTCAGCAACTTCGTGGTATCGTCGTCTTTCAAGCTGATCGTCGCTTTTTGCGTTCCAGAGTACGAGGCGCGTAAGCTCCAGACCTTGATTGAAACTTCACCGGCCGATAACTCTAATTTGCTGCAAATTCCTGAGAATACTTTCTCCTCTGTCGTGATGAAGTTTAATCCTGTAATTTTGATCACTACCCATTTTTCGAGGCCACGAACAACAGCTCGCTCCCTTGGAGTATTTTTCAGAGCATTCTCAAGGTCTGGTTGCCTGGAATCGGATTTAGCCAGTCTGATGAGGATATTTCCACCACGGCTCTCCGTAATGGAAGACGCTTGGGCTCCGATCTCTTCGATATTAACATCCTGCTTGATTGCCCTCAAAATCATCGCGTATGACTCACCGTTCTTGGGCCTCACTGCGATGGCATTGGAATTCGATGAATCCAGTCTCCTCCTTTTCTTCCGAATCACTTCAGTCCAGGTGACTTCCTTCTTATCACCCTTGCTCATAGATTATGGTCTGATGTCAGATGGATGCTGCTCAAGTGGCGGACATCTTCGCAAACTAGAGGTACTATCAGAGCTTCCAACACCACTATTTTTCTTTCTCTGTTGTTCTTTGAGAACCTCTCGCATTTCACTGTACATATTTAGCAAAGCGTCATATTGCGCTCCGCATGTCGTCTTTTCCTCAACTTTGACTGCGCTAGGAGTTCGATTTCGATGCTCATGACTTTTGTCCTCCTTGTTAGCTCACTTATAGACACATTACACGATCTTTTTTGCATTGAGGCATCTGACAGTTCGTCGTCCCAAACCGCAACGCTGCTCTTCAGCTTAACGAGACTGGGTTCGACTTTTCGGATGAAATCTAAGAGCTTGATGGCTCAAGCCTTGATGGGCTGGTGGACGTTGCGGTTTTCATCGAAAAACTTCTTCAATGTCTCCGAAATCTTCCGTGTCTTCATCAATCACAACTCGACTTCGTCAACGTAGCTGAAAGGCCCCAGATCATATGTATCTACAGGTGTCTTCTTTTTCATTGCAGCACTAGTAGATGTTAGAGTATCGGGGGCCTGGCTCGCTACTCCCGCACCATCACGGTCTTATGATGACGACCGAAGTGGGCCCGCTTCGTTGGATCCGGATTTTACCCCGAAATCACCCACTCCTGCCGGCCTTTGGTGGTACCGAAGTCCCTGAGGCGGTAACAATATTTTTTCTGGAAGATCTCATATTATGGTTTTTCAAATGGTTTCCTTCACTACTTTACTTACCTTAAATTACTTTAACCCTACTGCCAAGGCATTTTTGATCAGGGTTTTCTATCCCCTAGGGCAGCTGCTAACCAAGGCTAAGAGCCCGCCCTGCTCTTAAGACCGCTTAGTTGTACCTTTCCTCCGTGACCTTCCGGTATAGGTCACCTTGTCGGCATAGCCCACGGAGTCATTAAAAGACTTAAGTTCTCCCACCACGGCGAAGTGGGCTCCCCATAGGGATGTAAAATAACTACATCTAGAATGTATTAGATGGCATTATTAGCACTGCGTAGTATACGGTGTAAAGAATGATTGTGTCTTTAAGAGGTAGAGTGCGCAGGGACATGAAAAAATGTGTGATGCCTCGTTAGGTAGATTGGAACACAAAGATTTCAATAGAGGAGAGGAGGTCTGGAGTAGCTATTAATCCATCAAACTTTATGAACCTTGCTCAAAATAGAATTATGTCTACGCGGAATACTAGCTCATTAGCCTTATCTGATTTCCATTGATCGTATAGCGGTTTTTTAGTGGTTCATGTTTCTCGTAGGTATCTACGGTATACATTAAAGTATGTATATGTACAATTAGTGTATTTTATAAGTCGTTGTAATTTTTTTTTTACCTATCCTCAAGAACCATTAGGCCGTTAAGTACATGAATCTGCAAGTACTTGATTGTTAAATCAAAAGTATTGAATAATCCTGAGTATATATAAAGAAGTTTAAACAATCAATTTTTTGTGTAGTGACGTTGGTTGAAGGAGAGGATTTTCAAGTCAAGACTTTGTCGAAAGTGCGCATTCGTATATGTAAAATAACAGATTATGAACCCAAAAAAAAAAAAAAAAAAATTGATAAAAATTTATCTATTTCTTCAATAAATGTTATAATAAAATAATAATATATTAATAAGTTAAAAATAAGTAAATTTTAAATAAAAAGTTTCGACATTTTTTTTAAAATGAGTATAGTTTGTGTTGAATCAAAATTCAATACTTGAAAATAATTTTTTTTTTTTAAATATTCTATCATCATAGCGTATAATATCGTTTAATTATTAATAATACCTATATTCCGATTGTTGAAATATTTAAAAATGAGGTTTCTGAAGTCATTTTTTTAAACAACAGTGAAAGATTTTTCGTTCCAAGCTGCGATTTCTGCATATTTCAGCCTATTTTAACTGTGTTTAGCAAAATTTTCTTTTAACAAATTTTTACAAATTTTTTATTTCACGCTAACATATTTACAAAAATATAATTTATTCTACCGGGAAATAAGAAATATGTAAAATTATTTTAGTGAGAAATAAAATATTGTTAAAAAACATGAGATGGAGTTTTTGTTCTATGCGGTGGATTTACAATGAAATATGTAGAAATCGTCGATTGAAGTGACAGATATTTCTATGTAATTTAATAATAATAAAAAAAAAACTTCAGAAACCTCTTGTTCCACTAAGCTACTGATTTGCGTATGGAAGGCCCCCGGTGTAATGCACCCCCATAAAATCAGGCACTACGTATGCGTGATAGGGCAGTTTGAAAGGAAATATCGGTTAACGTAATTGGAGTTCGGGTAGGTTATCGCGGCTAAAACGAGTTTGGGGGATGGTGGGTATAAAGAGCATGGAAACGTGTCTTCGGTCGTCGTCGTCATCGGCGGTGGTGTCGGCGACGGCGGCGCTGTTACCATAACGTGTGCCGCCAGCTGACAGGATCGGCGTTCACTACAGGCGCTCATTTTCTCGGTGGTCCAGTCGGTGGTCGGCAGACAACGGGCGAAATTGTCTATCGTCACGCGTCCTTGTTAGGGAACGGTAATCGCGTGCGCTCGTAATCATCGTGGTCGTTGTTCGTCGTCGCTAGTTCGCTCGTCTGACAATCTGTAGATAATATTATCGTTTCTCATCGTCTCTTCACTGGTGTCTTGTAGAGCGGTAAATTATTAATGAACGAAATTATATAAGATACAAAACAATTTACAAAACAAGTGCTTACGGTCGACGAGCACGCGATCAGACTGCATAAAATATTCCCAGTATCCGTCGAAGTTAACAGGTGAAAATAGTTATTATTTTTTCATCACTTCTCCCCCTCTCCCCTCTAATCGACCATAACTGATTTAATTTTGCCACTCATGTCGACGAATTCGACGAATTTTCTCTAAAACATTTTTTGAGCATGTATTCTGTTAGATTAAGAGAACTTTCCACGGGCGCGCGTGGGCGTGTGTGTGTACGACGAAACGATTCGTTCTCAACTCGGATTCGGTTTGAATTTTCACAAAGTATTACGTTCTTATGGTTTTCTTGTATTACACGTCATTGTTTTAATACGGTACACACGTGAGTTGTAATATTTTATTCCGTTAGAAATTCGTTCGATATTTTCCGACTCGTTTAACTAATATGTTCGCAAACTAGATAATATAGTTCTTTTCTCAATCCAACCATGTGCAATATGAGCGTACAAGCGTTGCGTTCTCATTTGCTTAAGTTTTTTTTTTCATCCATCAACGCGAACACGGTTAATTCTGCTGACTGCTCGGATTAGTTAGATCGGTTACCGTCGGATTTTAACGTTTGTGCGCAGGCGACCCATACTATTTGCCCAATATTTCATACAACCTAAATAATAACCAAAATAATGTTCAATGCGGAAAGTGGGTTATGCATCCCATCGTTTCTTATCCTTAATTTTTTCACTAGATGTCATTACCAGGTACGAGTATGGGGCACCTACTCCTGGTTATTTTTTTTATCAGAAACTCATCAAATTTAATCGTTTCTTTGAATATCGACTGACAGAAAAATAAAATTGAAATTGTCTATGGAAAAAAAAAATGTACAAACAATTTTACATTACTATTGAAAGAAATTAGTAGTTTTAAACGAAAATATTTTATTAAATTTTTATACTGTTACCAAACATTCATATTTACTATCGACTCTATGGTTGAGAAATACTGGATTCGACAGTAAAAATTTAATTTACGTCATAGAAGAAAACCCAAGCATTGTTATTTTAATTATTTCAAGTATTTACTGCGAATACAGTTTAATAATAACAGTTACAACTATGGACATTGAAGTTTGTTAAAAAACTTAACGAATCATTGAACATTTTACATATCGAACCTTTAATACAGCTCAAATTTCCATTTTATCTTCGATTTTTCTCACTCATAATTGCCCACATACGAACAATAATTGGTAAATCATAAATGTGTAGTAATGAATATTATGTTATGTATCTACATATTTCGAGTATGATATTTTTATTTCATAGGTTAAAATTTTAGGTCAGGCGATTCAGCTCGATTAAATTTTATATTATTTTTACAATGATGTGTTAAAAATAATAAACAACATAGTGTATCCATGATCATTTTTTTCTCCGGTGGTAAATATGTTTCTGGGTTTTCTTGTAGTAAAGTCAATCAATTGAAAATAATTGGACTGAGACAATACTTTGAGTTTATTAATAACATGAAAATTCCATTATTCTACAAAAAAAAAAAAAAATGATCAAGTGTTATGTATTTTTTTCGATTATTTCTTATGGTTAGAAAAATTCTGTTAAAGAAATTTTACCCGTAAATTATTAAACAATTTTGTTATTTGAAGAGAAAAAAAATATTTAAATTAAAAATAAAATTTAAAAAATACTTTTACCACACAAACCTTTTTAAAATAATTTTAGTTAATAATTTATTGATATTTTTGGTTTTAAGACTAATAACTTTTAACTTTAGACAGGCTATATATTTTTATACTAAATATTAGTTATTAAATACCTTGATTACCAAATTTTATTTTGTTTTTAATGAAACGATTTTTTAAAAAATTGATACATAAATATAATTTAATTTTTGTCGTTATATAAATCAATAAATAAATAAATTAATTAATTAATTAAATTTTTAGAAAAAATTTGATAAATTTATTTCTTAAATCGATATTTTTCAGATATCAGAAATACTAATAGTGTTGTTGAGTACTGTAAATACAAAAATTTTATTTTATAATTTTAAAAATAAATATACTTAAAAATCGTTAAATAAATTTGATGTGTTTATTAAACACTAACCTAACGTGCAATTTAAATATTTTATAGTTGCATAATACATTTTTAGAAAAAAAAATACAATTAATAAATTTTAATTAATTTAACTTTCCTCTCGTTATTTAAAAAAACTGAAAAGTTTTATAAAATGTAATTTTCCAATTAAAAGCATGTCAAGAGTTTATGAAAAATTTACTGATTTTAAATGTTTCAATAAGGTATTCTATAGATATACCTAAGTACTAACATAATCTAATAGATATATTTCGCTAAGAAAAAAAATAGTTTTTCATATCTTTTACATAATTTATTAATTTGATTATAATCACTTATATTTGCATACCATTAATATTAGTTAAATATATTTTAATAGTAAAATTTTTTGAATTAGAACTGCAGCTACTGAAGATTTTTTATTGGCTTAAAATTATACGGAAAGATTATTTAATTCTTTACACAAAATTACCACCTAGCGAGATTAATAATTTCAACTTTTATGATAATTAAATAAAAAATAAAGTTATTGTAGTACAAAGTAGATAGGTAGATATAAATTAAATATTTATTTTTTCGTTTCAAAGGTTATGCATTGATATTTATACTTGTTTATAGTCAGTTATATATAAACAATCAGTTAAATTACATTAAATGAAATTTTATTTATCTTGGAAGCAATTTTTTTTTTTAAATGTCACTTCGTTGGTAATTAAGAAAAGTTCGCCTTTTTGAATAATACTATAGAATTTATTTATAATATGTTATTTTGACTTTTGGTAACAGGTACTGGTTACCAACAAAATCGTGGTATATTTACAAACAGATAAAATGTGATATTGTTATATGTAATTTTGATTCATTACTAAGGTATAGAAATTGTTCAATATTTTTACAATATTAACATTAAATTGATTGTATTGTCGTGAAAAATATCAAACTTAATAATTTCTAGTGTAAAATATTTTATTTTTAAATTAGGTATTATTATTATTATTTATTCATTTGATTTGTATTGTAAAATAAAATATTTTTTTCTTTTGGATATAACTATTGAAGTATTTAAATTTAAAAATATAATGCTATGTGATTGCTTGATTCCTTTATCGTGAACGCTATACTGGAAACTATTATAGCCTTTGGCATTTATCGGTATTTTTTTTGTCTCTGATCACTTCCCGATTTGTCACATTTTCACTCCATATTTAATCAAATTAAAATAATTAGTAGACTTATAAAATATATTTCATAAACACAAAATTTATTATATCTGCATAAGAAATATAAAAATAAATTTATTATCATTTATTTAAATTAAACTTAACTTTTATCTTTTTTTTTTTGTAAATTAATAACTAATTAGATGTTTTTAATATTATACATTTTTCTTTTAAAAATGTATCAATTAATTTATCATTATTCAATGTTGACAAAATTTGCTTTAATATTGCTAAAGAATAAATTGAGTATTCACTACTCATGTAGTCAGTAATCGTAAGTATTTTCTTATTAATTTGAGATATTGAACGGAACGTACTGGCGTACAGTTGGAAATTAGTGTAAAAACAAATATTCTATGTGCGATATTTATATATTAAGATATACAGCAGAAAAAAATATCCTATAAATGCACACATACACATAAACAAGTACACATAAATAAATACGTATAAAAAGAGAAGAGAAATGCATTTGTTTGTGCCTAAATATACCTTTGATTACTTTTTCGTCTTAGACGAATAATTTTTGCAGGAGATGTAAGAAATATCTGCTGTACGTTAAACGATCGCTAGTCGTCTAACTCGACATTATGTTTATTTATTACATCTAATATTTTTTATTTATTATCTCGAGCAATCGTTATAATAATATTATACGAGATAAAATTATTATTATTATTAACCAGACGCTGCGAAAACTATGGTGTAGTGTGAATATGTGTTTGCTTGTTATTCATGCTAGTAATCTGCAAATGGATCCCGTTGTATTTGTATTTATATACATATACTTACATGGTTTATACGTATTTACTGCCGTTTCTTAAGCTCACCAACTAAATTATTTAGTACTCTATGGGACATCTGGTCATCGTGTTACCAATAAATGATAACCCAAATGACATTAGCTGAGTTCCGCATTATATTTTATTATGTAAATCAATTCCAATCGACCGACCACCTATGGTGATAGGTCAATCAACTGCGAGTACCTGATCTTATTTAATTTTGGCTTTTACATTAAAATTACTATATTTTAATAATTATTCTCGATCGCTTACTGCGTGTTCTTTGATACAGTAGTTAACAATGGTTTAGTTTTTTTCCCATTTTTTTTCCTCTCATAATATTGATGTCTTTTTAAATTAGGTACCTGTTTTGTATTATTTTAATAAATAATGAGAAATTTTGCTCATAATTCTTCTCAAAATAATCATAATAGTTTTTGTCGGTAAAAAAATGCTTTCTCACATTTGGTTGTATAACGAAAAAACGTTATACTACCCTTCACTGTTACAATTATAATCGTAATCACATTGTTGTTTCTTATAATTGTGTTACATAATGGACATCGCAATATTTCCATGAATTGAGTATAAAAATAATCCAATAACATATTATACTTAAAATTAATATTCAATTAAGCTATTGATTGATAATTCCGTCTTTTTATAAAACGCGTTTCGAATTTTTTTAGAGTAAAAATTAAAAATTCTATAAAATGACGGAAGAAGTCCATTTATTATTTTCATAATAAAAATCCCCCGTCGAATATTATTCACCTCGGCAAGTCGATAAAACTTCGAATTCATTAAACGGCGATTAGTATAGGCAATTTCGTAGCGTTAATGCGCTGCGGGCCTAATCGTTAATTTGATTGCGTAAAAAAAAAGTAAAATAAGAGTTGTACAAAAAAAAATTTGTACGTAATAATAATAATTATCAATCAAATTAGTTATTTGATCTACCTGTTGGTACTTTATTATATTTAATTTATCTCGTACTCATTACTACGTTATCTATGTAGATTATTTCATTAAAACACGGTCTTATTAAACGTTATGTTATTAATTATAATTGTTCATAATATTATTCAATGTTCTTTTCTAGATGTACGCGGTATGTGAAAAGTACACGTAAAAAAGCACATCATGGTGAGTTTATAAATAGTTATTATATAAATAGCTTATTTTTGATAAATAAAAGTGAGTGTAAATGTTAATGAGTAGGTCTTCAATTATTATGTTTGTTTATTTTGTACTCCATTTTACTGAAATAAAACGTCAATAACGCTTTAACGACGATTGAGAAAAAAAAAAAAAAGGTAAAAACCTTTGCCAACGTTATACGGTGCAACAAGCTCGTCTAGAATGGAGAGGTACGATTGTATGAAACGTTTTTAATTTTCTTTTCCTGCTAGCGAAATTTAATAAAAGATAAACAACTTAAACACAAATTACTCGTCTTGTTATGACTATTTTTCGTTTATACTCTTAATGCATATTGATGCTCTTATTAACTACCAAATATTTTTACATTTATGTTGTATATACCTGTGCACTGATACCGGAGAACAGCTACATAAATCCATGTTTTTCAAACAATATCTGCTGTCTTTTCGATTTCTTCGTCACGATGTGGGTGTTCGTGTTAATCGTGCAAATAAATAATGATTGCAGCGCGTGGACACGCAACAAACCAATATATTGGCATACATTTGAAGCCGTGTTACTTGTGCTAACATTGTACCGTCGTTATAACTCATTCAAATAAACGATTTGAGAACAAAACTAAAAAACTCGAGAAGTTTATAGAAAAAAAAAACACTGATTTTTATGGCATTTATGAGGATAAAACATTCCGATATTAAACTTGAAAATATAATTACTCGTTATTAAAGTACGAATTGTAAAAACTTAGAAAAGTTAAAGCATTCCTTTTTATCAATAAGGCGAGCACTCAATCGATGATTTTTTTAAATTATCAATGATATTGTATTAAATTAATTTTGAAGTTAAAAAATGAAAAATAAATCGCGGTTGTTGACATAATTACACTTACACAATAATATTTCTATATTTTCATAGAAATACATGGTAAATGCTTGTGTTTTAAAATATTGATAAAGTTGTTGGAAATTATTTTCAAATGTACGATTCTACTAATTTATTATTGTTCAGCTATATCATATGAAATATTTATGTCAAATACATATATATATATATATATATATTATAAGTACTGTTCATCGGTTAAATTATAATTATTTAAAATAATTATTCATTCTAATTATGCTTAATAATTACAATTATTGATTGTATTCTTTACTAAGATAACTTATGCTGATGCCATAAACGTATACACATAGGTCAAATATCGAGAAACTGTTGTATACGAATAGAAACTTATTATTACAAATATCATTTGAACTAAAACACATGAATTCAAAACATTTTATTTTTAAACGATTTTTTTTTTAAGTAAAATCCTTCACAAAATTAATTGTATCAAAACGCTCGCCAATCTGTTGTTGAGATATCAATCTAAATAGCCGTAATTTGAAGCTTGTATACACAAACGGGTTTCGTTACTCAAATATGAATTATGTGTAAAGTATTGTTTTTTCAAATTTTTTTTTGGCTTTTTATTTGTCGAACAACATTTTTTTTTTTATAATTTCATGTTTTCATTTATACTCTCATATTTAACAGGAATTCGAAAAATTATGAAACTCAAGGAGTATATAAATGAACACTTTTATAGTACAAACGATTGACGAAGCCTGATTGTGTATACGAGGAAGAAAATAAATTCGTTTTGAACAGTAAACATTTATGTCGCAAAGAACTTTTAGGTTGAAATGTATAAACACTTTTTTTTAATATATTTATTGCGTATATATATATATATATATATATATATATTATTATTATTATTTATATAACATAATGGCACGTCTGATATTTTTACATTTTCATTTGTTTTCATATGAAATGTATTCGTGTACCTTTGAAAAACTTCATACAAGGAATAATATAACTTGTGTGAAGATGAAATTGTGTGTATAGTGTGAGCTAAAGGATTTTCATTAATGAATCTAAAATGAGGTTTTCCTTGTGGTGTATAATTCATATTCACACATACAAGTACAAGTGCGAGGAAGTACCGCAGGGCGTGTGTACGATACATACTAACGATTGTGGCTTTTTTTATTTTTTTTTTAAATACTTCACAATCATAACGGGAATTACATCAAATCGCTGCAGACATATTATATATGTATTATGTATATTTACGTTTGTATTTACTTTGAATATCATGTCCTCGAGATTTTTTGTTTGAACGAAACATTTTATGGGGAAAAAAAATGTATAAACGTTCAATGTACAGTTGAGACATTGATTGTCTGAAGTGAGTGGTTGCTATTAAAATATACCGTCATGTATTCGCTTAAAACGGTCCAAAAAGAGTTATAATTTGATGGGTGATGGGAGGAAAATAATGTTCTTCGGATGAAAAGAAATGTACACGCGAGAATCGTGGGTGCAATTAGTCTATCGTATTTCAAAAGATGACACGTTTAAAATATATGAATATGTACTTGTTCAATGTTAATGAGATTAAAAATAGATATTATTTAAACGAGGAATTATATTACGGTGAAGGAATTTCGTATGCACCATACCTGCATGTACTTGTTGTCTAATATAAATAACTTTCAACTAAACGAATAATCATAAAACTTTCACGATCGAATGTACCACAGGGTGATAAATAATCATTTCACTGCATGTTATAATAGTGTTCGAATCGCATTAAATGTACAATAATATATTAGATTATTCAAACTCTATTCGGGCACGCCTCGAAGTTTTTCGGAAAATAATATTATTAAATGTTTGAAATAATTTCCAAAGGCATTCCGGGTGAAATAAAATCACGGTATTTAATTCGATCACATATCACGTCTGGCGCATATTGCGGAAATCTAAAACCTTAAAACCCGTTAAGATTTCCCGTGTCGTATTGTATACCGAAAAGGGAAAAGGTATTTCATTATATTTGAGAGTAGCATGTGAGTATGTGTGTGTTAGTGTGTGTGTGTGTGTGTGTGTTTATTTGGAGGAACGTAAGTATTTGGAATTTCGTTAAATTTTTAATAAAATGAACGACAAATACGCCTGAAATCTAATAATAATAATGCAAATAAAAAATGAGCTACCAAAGACAACAAGCATACGATAGTATAATTTAATGCGAGTTGTAAAAATACAGAACATACATATGTTGTAATATTATCGGATATTATGTAAATAAAATTATTAATTCATGTAAAAATTCATGTATCCAGCGGAGTGGTTGTGTATCGTGCGGAATATTCATGCATCATGCTATTATATATAATAGTTATAATAATACGGTTACGATATTATTTTTAAATTGAACGGTTGTACGCGAATTTTAATAATAATATTTTATATGTGCCCACTTGCGGGGCTGTGTACAGTGATGGTAATATACAATGCGTTCAACGATTAAAAAAAATCCTTGTTGTACGATTGATATGCATGTGAAATAATAATATTGCACAGGTATGTTTCCCTGGCACCACAATATTGAAAAATCTATAATTTTTTTGTGCCATTAATTGTACCATAATTTGTACTAATTTGCACCACTAATTTCAGAATTTGTACCAACGGATTTCTCACAGAAAAATCGAATTCTCTTTAGGGGTGCCAGAAAAACGTTTCTCTGGCACCCGAAACCACACCTAATCAACTATTCTACATTTTTTTTTTTTTGCGCTATTAATTGTACCATAATTTGTACCAGTTTGTACCACTCATTTCAGAATTTGTACCAACAAATTTTCCACGGAAAAATCAATTTCTTTCTACGGGTTCCAGGGAAAATTAGATAAGATATTATACCTTATAATACCGTTTTATGTGAGTGTGTTTTTTTTTACCAATTGAATAAAATCGTATTAACATCCAAATTTCGCACAACAATACAACGTAGAACAACAAAATCAGGATTTATATGAACGTAAATAATATTTTATAGGTTGAAAACTCGCAAATAACATTATCTGTTATAAAATATATAACATGATACAGTACAATAAATATTACCAACAATACTATTGCGCCCTAAGATAGGCACATATTTTTTTAAGTTATTAATTATATATTTAATTGAACTTGTGAAAATTTATCAATCAAGGATTTGACGTTACTACTATTACTTTTTATGATGATTCTATAGCAATGATTGTGTTTCGTGTACGGTATCAAGGAATTTCTTTCGTTGAAATGTTTGTTAAAATATTTGAAATAACATTATTGTTAGAAAATTTATATAAATTATATGAACGTCGGCTGTTTAAAATAAAAACATGATCTGACTTATACAACGCGTTATCATTTAGACCCCGACGACGTTCATCGCATGTTTAAAGAATTCCAATCGTGTTGATTAACATTATTTATACCTCTCACAATGGATACGGTCTTATATTTATTAATCAACGAATAATTTATCCGTGTAAAATGTTACAGAGAGATGTACTAAGTCGATTATCCGAATCAATACAATAATAGATTAAAATAAGTTTAAATAGTTTTTATTAGTCAATAGTAAATTTCGATAGCATACAAGTTGCTTGTTTATTTTTATTCTAGTTTATTTCCTAGAAAAATATACCAACAAGCGAGGCTAGGGAATCTCATTATCCTAATATTAAACGATATCTATAATGTTTATTATTATCTACCAGTGGCGTATATAGAAGGTGCCTAATGGGCTGTAGCCATAACCCAACCTAACCCTCCCCCCAAAATGTTTCAAAAAACTTAAAAATTATTTTAAACGTTTGTTATATTTTAATGGTGCTCTATGCTTGTTAAGAAATAATTTTATAAAAAAAAAATAGAAAAATGATTTTAACTTGGTTTTTATTTTTATTTTATTCAATTGTACTTCAATAGTTCATAAAAATGTTTTAAAATTCTCAATTTAAGGTTCAATACTTCCCATACAGCATAGATATATTTACTCAATATTTAATAAATATTTTAATAAAATGTTAATATTTAATAAATTCTGAACTGAGTGGTACAAATTAGTAAAAATTATAGTACAATTAATAGCGTTAAAAAAATGTCAAATAGTTGATAAGTAGTGATTTCGGGTGCTTGGGAAACGTTTTCCTGGCACCCATAGAGAGAAATCGATTTTTCTGTGAAAAAGTCGTTGGTACTAATTCTGAAATTAGTGGTACAAATTGATACAAATTATGGTACAATTAATGGCGCAAAAAAATTATGGATTTTTCAACATTGTGGTGCTAGGGAAACGTACCTATATTGCACTGTATCATTACAACATTATGTCAACAACACGGCTGCGTATTATCGCACTATTTTTCGCGATCATGTTAAACGGTTCTTTCTTTTACTTTTTGTCGCCTCGTATAATCGATGGTTATTTGCTAGTCAGACAATCAGTGTTATGATAAATTATTCTTATCGAGATAAAAAATCACGTAGCCACGTTAACTCACACATCCACATTCGGTGTAGCATATTAACAGAGAAGATACTCCCCCACGACTCATTTTTAGGGGCAATAGGTGTATTCTGAGATGTACTTTTTTTTTTTTGTTCATGTTGCCAAACATGTCAATTTAAGTTCCCCTCCAAATACAGGATTAATTATACGCTACTGCAAACACATTTGCTTACGGACAAAAACATACAAACCTAACAAGACCGTTTACTGATATTATATTCATGGGGGGGGGGAGAGAAATCGAAATTATATTTAGTGATTTCAATCGTGATATTTGGTTGAAAATGTAAGAAAAGCAAGATTTTCAATATTATTTGAATTTAAGAACGACCATTCATGATAATAATTTATAATTGTGTTAAAAATAATTTTGAAAATTTGAAAGACGTTAAAGAAATTTCCATGAAGGTTCGGAGGTCATTATGAACCACCGTCGCTCAGATACGTATTCTCGCACACTCACATTCTCCAGTACATGCCCACATACACACACTTACACGAGCGCTCATGTACGCATAATATTGACACATGGACCGCGCGCTTAGCACAAGCCCGTGGGGTGAAATGTAATTTCGAAAACATTTTGGTAGTCCTTGTTGACCGTCTTTGCGTGGCAAGGGTAAATATTTATGGTTCGGACATATTCAGCGGATCTGTTTAACTCGATTTGCACACGCACCGCCCGTCCAAAATTCTGTGGTGTGCGTATAAATATATAGTTGATGTTATTGCACCAATTTACACGTGCATATCATATACAGGGTATCCAAGGATAATTTATTTATTTTAATCATTTTATTTTATTTTAAATAATAAACACCCGTTGGGCATAGAGAGCATATAGATAAAATTAATTATACATTTAAATTTGAAAAATGGAATAACTTTCGTTCTGTTTAATATTTTTTTTTTATTTTTTTATTTTTTTTAATACTACTCAGGTCTTGCATTATAACAAAATTGTATTAAAAGATTTTTAATATTAAAAACTCAAAATTAAAAATTTTATTGTATATTGTATAAAATTGTATAAAAATATATTATATTATTAAATAATGCAAAATATTTTTTTTACATAAGCTTTCGTTAATATTAGTAAATTATTATTTGACAACATTATTATATTTGTTCCTTAAATTGAATTATACTTAAGGAAACAACAATAAAAAAAAGAAAATAATAATTGTATTTTGTTAAATTTTGTATTAAAAAAATTATAATTTTGAACCATTTGTTTTTTTTTTTCAATTAAATAATAATAAACAACACAAAAGTTATTCTCTTTTTTGAATCATCCTGGGGCACACTGTATATTACTATATGTATAGCGTAAACAACAACTATATAGTTGTGTTCGATTAGGCAGGATTGTACGTTTTTCAACGATTTTTTTTTTACATTTTTGAACCTTTTTATAGATATTTTTTCTTAAATTCTGTCCAGAACATTTGTTTTTAACAGCAACACAGTCGCTTTATTATCGTTTACTACACTGTTTTGTGTCATTGTAAAAGAGATGCATTCATAGTGAATTCATTTATTTTTCAATTGACAAGGCAACGGTAAGTGGATTTTTAATTTTTTTACAACACCGTGTCACGCATTATTGCGATTTGATCCGATAGTTTATATGGTTTATATATATATATATACACATACAATTAACAAAAAAAAAAAATAAATATAATATCTACCGATTAACTAAAACAACAAAACACACATATGACAGACGAGTTGATATAATGATAGTACTGACGTACATGACTAATAAAAAGCTAATAAACCAAATCTAAAACGACCACGAATCTGTAATATATGGGGTGGCTTATTTTTTTACGCATCAACCATGACGATATAAAAATAAAACCGTAAACCAGTGCCGCCGTCAAGAATAAGTAATTGTGGATTGGGATTTTCAAAACACGATAAAAACTATACGATCCATCGTAATGTTATCCTACGTAATAGTCGATGTTAAAAACGTGTCGGTGTTTTTGCTGAAAAGAGAAAAGAGCCGCTATACCGTATTGGAGCTTCGTCTCGTTTCCTTCGTACATATGCATAATGGTAAGGGCGAATTGTGTGAGAACTTTGTACTCAAGAGCTTAACGGTGCACTTTTTAGGTGAATTAGGTGAAACGAGTTAATTTACAAACGTGATATACATACGGGTAAATCGAGTAGAAAGAGAAAAATTTTTCAGTGGTCGGTGGGTGGCTGATTTTTTGATGCGTTGTGAGAAAATATTGTCCGTTTTATATTTTTTCTGATCCGTTGCCGTTAAAAAAACGGACTGTGTATGAACCATGTGTAGGAACACGTCACTTCTCGAAAGCTTCGTTGTCCATCCGCGGTACAAGCACCTGAGAATTCCACGCATGTCACCCGGGACGAAACGGTTGTTGTTGTCCGATGCAGCGCATTAATAGTACCTGTAGCGGGAATGGTAACAATAGTAATATCAGCGGTAGTGGCAGTGGACATGGTAGTGGTAGCATTGGTAGTGGGTGATAGTGGGCAAAGTTACCCGAACGTCTTTGGTCGGAAACCGCGTGTCATTAACAACGGCCGGTAGATGATTATTAACTACAAAAACGTACCGCACCGGTCCAGGGTATCCAGATCACAGTCCGCGTATGCCCTCACCCTTGGCCGTTGACGGTATCCGCTGGCACCGATTCACTGTCGGTAGTTCGCTCCTCGGCACGCGTTCCGTACCCTTTAAAACCGTCCGCGTGGTCCTCGCGCGAGTTCGTCCGTCGGTTGTTTTGTTCTAAACGCGGGCACAGCTGGAAAACCGTGGGTCAGGCTATTTCAAGAGAAAAACAGTTATACCACTCAGAATTATGGGACATTGATCATTTCTTTTTATTTGAAAAAGTCTAATGTAGCTTGTACAAAGTTTTGGTAATTTTTGACTTTTCGGTGTTTTATGTAACTTTACATATTATGTTCGTAAATTAGTTTTAAAAATACCGAAATTTGATATTTTACTTTTGAGACTTTTATTTACAACTTTTGTAACTCGAATGTCAAAAATAAGAGTACAATGAGACTTATAAAATATTTTTCTCTTGCAATAAAAAATAAAATAAAAATGAAGGCCAATAATAACTATGCGATCCATCATAATTGTTTGATTTTATGTTAAAAAACCGAATAAAAAACATACGACACATTTACTATACAGCAGTGGTTCTCAATCTTTTTAGGACCGCGACCCAAATTTTTTTCCAAAAATCTATCGTGACCCCATGGTTTTACATTTACAGAATCAATAAAAATAATTTCAAAAAAACAAATTTTTTCTATTTTATTACTTATTTACTACTTTATAATATTAATGATAATAATAATAATAATAATAATAATAATAATAATAATAATTATAATAATATATTTATAATTATAATATAATACTACATTAATAATTTGGCATGTGTGATGAATGTGCTTATTTTTTACAATCTGTATAATTAAAAAAACTTCTCGCAACCCCCTAGGGGGTCGTGACCCACAGTTTGAGAAACGCTGCTGTACTGTAATAAGTTGGAAAAGTAAATTTTTTTCTATAGTGGGAAAGAATTTTTAAATGAGTTTGGGAAATTCCAAATTTTGAAAAAAAAAATTTGGAGTATTAAGTATGTATGTGAGAATTTAGGGACAGATTTTGCAATTGGGTAGAAAGTGACACGAATTGCCTGCAAATGAGTTTTACGGAAAAGTTAATTTTTAACCATTTAAGGGTTGGATAAATGTATCATTATCCTTTCTCCAAAGTATTCTATAAATTTATCTGAAATCATACCAGTAAAAAATAAATAAATCAATTCGTATAGATTAAGTATTAATTATTGGGACAAAGGATGTTGTGAATTTCGAGGTTGTAGCAGTAAGTTCTTAAATCAAACACATTTTTTATATTTTCTTATAAATTTATAAATAATTATCTAATTTTTTGTGAAAGTGATTATTTTGATACAAAACTTGACGTTTAAGTGAACTTTTTAGAGAAATTTTTAAGAGGATTCATTTTAAGTGCAGTGCAATTTAGGGGAGTAAATACCTTTACATTCCCTTCAATTTCAAGTCTTGAATGATAATAGTTCACGTTCTTGGAGTTGTCTGTAGTTATCGCTAACCACATCCTTTCTCCGTTTATAACTATACACGTATAAATATATTTAATGACAGACATTTGATTTCAAATGTAGTCATATTATAAATATGTTTGGTTTTAAAAAATTTACTAGAATCTTTCATGTTTATTTTTGTATTTTTTTTTTTTAACGGAAATCTCTATTCTAACTTTCCTGGTTTAAAAATAAGATAATTTTTTTCTCTTTTAATATATAAATAAATAAACAAATAGTAACCGGGAGTATTATTAACATTTTAAAGTATGACAGATTTCGAATTAAAAGTATATTATCAGGATTATACAAAGTCAATACCCGATGATTACTTTTTAATTCGAAACCAGTTGCACTTAAAAAATATAGTAATACTCCAGGCTAAACGATTATTTATTTATTTATATATTAATTTAAAGTTACTAACCATTTACTAATTTTTAATTTAATTATATATTATGTTATAACCAGGGCTCATAACTTAAACCATTAAAAATATTTATTACGAGCACTTAAATATGCACTAAAAATATTAAAATATGCGAAAAAAAGTATTATTATGTATAAAACAAAAATTTCCTTCATTAAAAAAATGTAAATGTAAATCATGATTGCTCGCTTAGTACCTGCGTCAATATATGTTATAAATAAATAAATAACTTATACCATATGAAAAAGAATTAACAATATAACATAAATTAATTACAAATATAAATAATTAATACTACTAAATCTAATTAGGTACTTATTATTATTATGAAAACATTTTTTAAAGGCTACAGAACTGAAAAAGACTTGAAAGAGAAAAATAGCACTTATATTTCGAAACATGCAAAAATATGCAACATAAAATTTTGTGTATAGTTTCTTAGTTATCTAAAACAAATTTATAACTCACATAGGTATCTCTAGAGTTTCTCAAAAAAAAAAAAATGTAAATGCTATAAAAGCCCTGATTATAACTTTTTTTTTTTTTTCATCAGGTCTTGATGATTATTTTCAATTTATAAGCAGTGTTAACCATGGACTATTACAATCGTGTAAATATTCCGGTTTTCGCGGACGTATTTAATTTTTGAAAATTCCACCATAATGCCATGACAGTTGAATATTAAGTTTACGACACGATTATCGTAGTCGTATTGTAGTGATGAGTATTTTAAAGGAAAAAAAACCACTGTCATCGGAGAATTGTGTACATGTGTGCGTTATTCACCTCGAGTGTTTCATGGGGATCCATTAATAACGCGTAGAACGATTAATCGAATGTTTCCTAACCCTGGATATACAAATTTTGTAATTGTATTTGCTTACACAAATATCCTGTCTCTAAAGCCCGGTGGCAACGGACAACAGGCGTATGCTGCGAAATACGTAATACATAACCTATATAACAGGGATGGCAAACCTTTTGAACACTGCGTGCTCAAAATTACCTTTTTTTTTTATAGAACGTGCCATGAAAAAAATATTAAAAATATTATATTTTGTTATATTATAATTTGATTGTATAATTAATATACTAGTAATAAAAAGGTTGTTTAGGTACATAATAATAATAATTATAATAATATTGCTTTGTTAATTATTTATATTATATTATATTATTGGTCCTATAATATTATTTATTATATAATATATAATAGTAAAACTTTTCGCGTTCCATGGATTTACCATCCCTGATATATAACATGCTGTAAATATAAAAGCTATATACTGGGTGATTGAGATTTTATGTCACAGCGTTAACGAAAAAAGTACAAATTAATTAGAGGTTTTTGATTTTATTTGTAAAAGCTTATCATTAAAATACTCTTGAAACGCCATTTACTAGGGTACACTTAGATCGGGTAAATTATTTTACACCAACGTTCCCATACTTTTCCCTAAGATATAATAAAAATGTTCGTGGGCCCCTTAATACAAACAAAAATTTAAAACAATAATAAGTAATAATACTTAGTTGATTACTTTATTTTCTGAACTAAATGCACATAGTTTTATGATAAATAACGATAAACCAACGCGATCAGTCTGTCTCTAATCTTCACTGCTTTTCAACGATAACTATTTCGACAGTGTATTTATTATCAACAGTATTTTCTATGTAATACGAATATTAAATTAGTATTTTTGTTTTTGTAGATAGGTACTTTGTGTATATTTAATTTACGTTCACGGATCCCCTTCGGTATACGTGAGGACCTCTAGGTGTCCGCGGACCATAATTCGGGAAACGCTGTTTTAGACGATACAATTTAATAAGACTTTGTATTATAAATGTATTTATGTTTTGGGCAATGCAAACGAAAAAAACCCAGCTGTCATATGCGATCCTGATCACCTGATAGGTCGCGTTTAGTAGTCGATTTTTTAATTTGTATTTCCCCCTTCCACGTATATTTTTTGCTTACATATATGTTTATCACGCTGTATTGATATATACCATCTATTATTATTGTATAAATTATAAGCGTATAGTGCACATCGTCCGGGGATGTATGGTGTAGTGCGCCGCCGCGGCTGTCACGTGAATTATGTCAGGTTAAAAGAGGTCGCATCTCGGCCGACAATGAGCCCAACACCAACAGGGAGACACGCGCTTGGTTGTGATGTGCAAGAAAGGAGAGGAGAAGGGTTGTGGACATGAAAAAACGGGCGATAGGATAGCGGTCGGAGAGAAGGACGAGTACGAGAGTTGGGGGGTGGTAGTGGTAAAAAAGGCAAAACTCGAACGCGGGGGATCGAGAAGTGGAAATCGTTTGGGCCACGCACATAAATACGTTATTTGCTCTGTGTGCTGGTGGCGCGGGCATCCCGGGTGACATCCGTGTAAAGGCCTTTCCCGTACATATACTTTCTGCTCAGGGTGTGATAAATGACCGGTGGCCGGCCGGGCACGGCACCGACCCCCCGCGCGACGCTACCCTCGTCATGGAAACGTTTTAATTCCCTCGTCGACACACGCCTGTGTTCACATTTTACGCTCACGCGAACACGGCACATACCCTCCACAAAGACGCGCCACCGTTCCCGCAGAGACGCATCTTACCATAGCCCCCTCTCTACCCTCATACACGCGTAATGTCGTCGTCGAGGAGCGCGTAAGATTATTCACGTACCTGCGGCGACGTTCCGGTTTCGGGTCGACTGCACTGGGAATAATTTCCACCCGCTGGCGTCGCGGTAATGTACACACCACGGACCGGCGCGCACTCGATATTATTATTATTTTTATTTCTCGGCAAGGGGTTTTGCGTTAAGCCCATCGGAAACAGATTTTCATCAAATCCCGGTTTGAATGTGTACTGGGAAAAAAAAAATATACGTATAATGTATAATATGCGACGAAAATAATATTATTCACAAGAAATCTCGATCCCACGCCCGTACACGAGTGTTTTAGACACTTACCTTTTTTTTCTTTTTATGATATTTATGTAGGTACGTATCTACCCTTGCATACACGTACCGTAATAATACTTTATCGTCATGTTTGGGAGAAAAAATAAAAATAAAAATGAAGCCCGTCGAGATTGCTTACGAAATAATCCATCTGTTGATGTGTTAAACATCTTGTGTAACTATAACGTCAATCGAATTGCTATCAGAGGAAAAAATATATATAAACGAGTAAATGTTAAGGTATACATGTTTATATTTATGTGTATCATTACAGTGACATTTATCATCTATTTATTTAAATAGAGAAACGTTCACACGGAATACCCATCGCATTACATCGGTGCGATCAGTGGGGAGTTGTTGGCGGCTGCACATTCCTCCGCCGGATTACCGAAATATTTTACTGCTAAGGTTTTTAAGCCATGGAACACGATATTATTTTCGAGTCTTCACGAATATTACGAATACCCAAAATCAATTTATGTCAATACTGATTGATAATAAATATTATTATACGTCTGCGCTCGTTCTATAGTAATATATGATCGCACCAAGTATTGTACCTAACTAAATATATTGCGAATCAACGTACACGCTCGTATAAACTGTTATTTTTCAAACATATAATATATATGATATTTTTTCCGATTACATTTTTGGCGGAATTCAAAAGTTTAAGAATAAAACATGTAATTTTAATGATATTAAAAATGCTTTGAGAACAAAAACGCTTTATCGTTAATTAATTTGAAGTGTAATAAAAAAAAAGTTTTATATTTGTTCAGTGTTTCTCTGAGTCAGAAACACCTGTTCTACAACCTTTTTCATTTCGTGTTCCTTTATTTTATGCAAGTTTTCTGAACTCTAACCTATTAAATGCTTTTATCTAACACTGAATACTTCACTAAAATGTACGTCTCGTGTCACTTATTATTCTGTAAAAATGTATGCTTTAAAAAGTATTAATTTTACGTATTTATTTTGTACACAAAAGAGATTTTTTTTTACACTTTTCTCGAATGCTATATTTATTTATTTGCTCTAGACTGTACCTTAAATTTATGAGTAGTGAATATATAGCGAGAAATAAAGATGTCTCCATTAGTAAATACTAAAAATAAAAAAAAATAAAAAAAAATACTAAAAAAAAAAAAAGAAAAAAGAACAAAATATAAGAGCAAGTTATTAAAATGTTTCTTCTAAAATATGAAATGCACAAAGATCTTTTGAAGTTTAATTAATAGTAAATACTTATAATTATATTGTAAAACGTGGTTTACGTATTATTCTTTATTCCATTATGAAGTAGGATGACTATTCGTAAAGTATATTTTGTATAATTTGTAAGTGATAAATTAATATATTTCATGCAAATGAGAACAAGTATTATTTTTATCATAAATATATCATAAATGTATGTATAAATTGATAGTTTTAATGTGGTTTTCATGAAGAAAAATTTATAATTTTTGAAAAGATAAAAGTCCATACCATGATGATTAAAATATGGTTTTAGGTTTTTAACGTATTTCATTTTCTTATTTATTAATTATGTGGTTAACAAATGTTAAAAATATATACATTCATATTCAATAATATATTTGGGTAAAATATTTTCAAAATAATAAAAATAAGACCATCACAATTTAACACACGAAGTGTCCGTAAACCAATGGCACATATCCAAAAATGACAATTCTCTAAAACGTTCGAGGTCGAATAAAACGCATTTACGTTTATAAAAACGATAATAGTGCGTGGTACGCGTTATTGTATTTGTTTTAATTAATGAAAATTATGCGCTATCATTGATTTTCGTTTAGATTTTTCAACAAGCTTCATAATGGTTCCATAGTAGATGAAAAGTACTTATTTATATTTGTTTGAGAAACGTTTAGAGGTTTCAACCGATTTTCCAAATATTTGTATTTACTAAAAACTAATATAATTTTATTTCTTGTTATACACAAGAAGCAGAACATATTTTAAAGTTATAATAAAAAAATGGTTTTACTTAATTTTTGTTGTTCGGTTCATGAATGAGAATCCTAAAGAACCATAAAACTAACCGTAGATTTCATATTTTGAGACTTGCACACATGTATACATGTATAATTTGTTGTATATTTACGGCTGTATTAATTGTTTTGCCATTTATTAAGTTTGGGCTAATTATATAATAATTTGTTTTGTTGTGTTTGGTGAAAATATCCATTTTCAAACTTCGTTGCCAAAACTATAATGTTAAAATGGAACACTTGCTTAAATCATGACACTTTTGTTGAGTTTAATTAAATCAAAACAATGTTTTCAAAAATAATCAAAAGTGGAGAAGTATAGTTTTGTTATTCATACATTTTAATTAAAAAAACACATGTATAGGCGTTTCGCTAAAATTAAAGAGAATTGTTTAAGTCTTTCAAAATTAATAAATAGTTTTTAAACGTAGTTAGCCCTATCGTTAGATTTAACTACAGAGAAGTTTATCTGATAAGTTGAAGTAACACGATGCCTGTTTCTTTCTGTAGTCGTTTGTAACTCAATTAAAAAAAAAAAAAAAAAAAAAATGATAAACTGAATATTATATTATTATTATTTTTGGCATCTATTTTTGAGCATTCATGTAATTTATTATTTTTATTTTTTACACAAAGCTTTTTAATTATTTAATAATTTAATTTAATGATTAATTACTATACAATTTTTTTTTCATTATTATTTCAATTGATGGAAACATAAAAGAACTTTTAACGTATAACATTTATAAATTTAAATATATTTCAAATTTTTTGATGGAAAAATATCTTAATTAATAGCGTTCAGATTTTTCCGTTTGGGCAGTGAAAATGTTTGAGCATTACCTTTTTTGCGTAACGCTTATAAATTATTATTTAATATGCTATGGTTAATTGGTCGAGATCACGATTCATGTATTTGTAGTATAAGGTATTGTGTTTTCATAACTGTGCAAAAAAAAAAAAAAAAAGTCGGTATTGAATTCGCTATGCGAATCACCCAGAAAGAATAATATATTATATTGTACTGGCAAAATCAAATTCAATTTCTTTCACCGTTTACGTGAAAAATATTTACAGAATATAAAGAGAACCAGGGAGCAGGAAATGTGAATATTAAACTTTTAGATTTCACGTGAAGAGCACAAATACTTTACACAAATAAATTTATAAATATTTTGTGTGCGTGTAAAATTACGAACAAATCTTGGGATTTGTGAGACGTGAATACGATAATTAAGCGTATTTCTACAAGTCTTACATTGACGAACCGTACACAGTGATCATAAGATAAATAAAACGTGACGTCGATAAACAGTCTGTAACGTGAAAACGTCTCTGAAAACTGAATAGCTTTAAATTTTTATTTTTTAATTCATATCAATAACAAAATATTTCGGCACACCCAGTGATATTTTAACTAATATAAACAATTATATTGAATAATAAATAATATTTGATATTAAGAATAATACGCTAGTGATGGAAAATGATGGTGTTTTATGTTTAGGATTGATCTTCATCTTCTTATCAAAGTTCGACAGGAGAGTGCCCTGTTGTAATCGAAGGAACACGATGTTGGGATTTTTTCTTTTATGATTATGATCTTGAACTCCGATTCTTATGATTCGATGTCACATTTTTTAAATTGAGTTTTGTTGTAGATATTTATGAGAGATATTCATCTATTTGTATTTCTCGTAGACTACGATGGTCTTATGCATGTCCTTAAAAACGTATTTTAAAAAATTAGGATCTTATTTATTTTAGTGAACAAATTAGGCATGCATGGAAGGATTTAAAAAAACGGCTATATGGGAGATAAGAATATTTAATATGTACATAACGTAGGAGTGCAACGAGATTTACTGGTATTCTGGCTGAAAACAAATTAATAATAATAATAATAATGTAGCCGAATTGGTATATAACTATGTAGACACAAAGCTTTGCTACAGACGTGAATACGACAACGGTACATCGTAGCGTATATCAAATCAAACATCATGTCGGAAATGAAATTGAAGAAAACCATGACGGCCACACCGAGGACGGTGCCTGGTTTCTCCGTGCAGGCGTACCAGAAGAACACGGTGACGGGGCGGCCGCGGGTCAATCGCCGGCCAACAGGCACAAGCCCGGCGTGTATGTTCGGGATATACTTCAACAGGCCGAACTTCCCGTTGGCCGCGGTCTACGGGGCGCAGTCCAGCCGCCGGTTCCGGTGGCGCGTGCCAATCGAACGGGTTGACTATCAGACGTACATGCCCATACTGGCGGATGGGATGCGCGAGCCGCTGCAGTCGTACAACACGTGCGCCACCCTTGGACTTTGGGACATGCTGGGGTGGGACGTCAGCAGGAATGGCGGCGAGCGCGTGCTAGCTGCGTTACCACACACATTGTTGGCGCTACGCCGCGTGCTAGATACGGGCGCGCGCGACTGGTCAACCGTGGTGCGTGCTCTCAAGACGCTGCAGAAGCTGACGGCGATCAACCAGCGCGTGGCCTGTGCGATCGTACCGTATTACCGGCGGCTACTGCCACCTATCAACGCGTACATGCATGATCGGCGGTTTTTCGACGAGACGGCCACTGACGGCGTGGATATGAACGTAACGTATAACGTGGTCGACCTGTGCAGCGAAACGCTGACCGTGCTCGAGCGCACCGGTGGCCCGTATGCCTACGCCAACATCAAGTACGTGGTACCCACGTACGAAAGCGTAGAGGTCGCGTGCCACGTGCCCATTACCGGCCGATACGAAGATGGCGAAGAACGTGATTATGTTGTCAACATACGCATATAGGATACGCGCCCTAAACCGTCCCCGTCCCTATTTTCACGCAACGTCAACGAGGAAATAATTACAGCACACGTTTTTCGCGGCTTCAGAACCAGATCTGATTCAGAGTGCGTGGATTCCACTACGTGGATCGGTCCAATAATTTTCAGTAGCGTTTCTTATTCAGGAAATCTCAGCGATATGAAATTATCGTAACGATGCTCCGTGAACCGAATTTATCCGTCGATTTAGGAATCCCGTTGCTGTTGTTGTGTACCTCGGTTCGTGTTCACCGGAGTCGATAACGCGTTGGATTCCCATCAATTGTGTTTTACCTAACGGAGCAAATTATTAGTTCATCAATTTCGTTAGATTTATATACCTACGCGTTCAATTGTTAGGATAATTACCATATGATATGGTGAGTAGATATTTTAAAAAATTGCAGTTCTATATTTTTTCTGAAATTAAAACTTACATTCATACAAAATACGGTTTCAATGACCATAATGTAATTGTATTTTATCGTATTAAAATATGTTTTGATTTCTGAAAGTGTAGAACTAAGCTAATACATCTTACACATATCATATTTATATCCATAATATCTAGGTGTATAAGTCCATCGAAATCAATTCAATAATTTCCTTCCTTACATAAAATGATACAACTGATTTGAATAAAAAACCAATGCTTTATTACTAGTGAACATAAACCATAAGTGTATAACATATAGTAACTGGAATTCTTAAATCATCCAATAAATTCATTTCACCAAATACCGTAATTGTTTTATACCACTGAAAATTATCAGACCGATTCAGAGGTCAGAGTTCATGCATTTCAAACTGAATTTTGTTCTGAAGCTAGTAAAAGCTCATATAATTTTACAAATACACGAAAAGAAAATTTTTTTACTTATGAAGTATTTTATGTTTTTTTTTTAATGATTATAACTAGGCACCATGAAAAATACAATCAGCTGGATTTTAAGATTTCAGAATTTGCTCGTAACATATTTAAACAAAATCTCTATTAATAGAACGAATTATTTTTATTTAATATTATAATGTATTATTAAAATATATGTTATACTGATTAAATAAAATAAAATTGAGTTCAAATAAAAAAAAAAAAAAATGTACAAATATTTCAATATTAAGTTTTCATTAAACGATAAAATTCGCAAAATTCGTTTTATTTTTGTAGTCAATAACTCATTGAATATTCAATTTTTACACTTATGACTTGAAAATTGGATAAAATATTTTTCATAATAATATATACTTTTTATCAAAAACAAAAAATGAATGGACATTTTCAAAAATGGTGTTTCAGGATATACGAAATAAATACGAAACAATATGAAACTTTAAAGAAAGTATATACATTTTAACGAATTTTCATAATTATTACAGACATTTTATAGTTTCGAAATACTGAAATTTTCGCTATTTGTGGCACTTGAAGTTTTAGATTTTTCAAAATCCTAGATGCCTTTTTTTGATGTGAAAATATCTTATACGGCATTTAGATTTTTCTGTTTGGGAAGTGAACATTGTCGATCGTTACCTATTATATTATTAAAAGGAGAGGTGATTTTTATGAAAATTATATCTAAAGATCTAATGAATCAATTTGCAGTTTTTTTTTTTTTTTTTTAATCATGAGTTCTTTGTATGCAGATGAACCATATAATTAGAAAATTTCATAAACTTAATTAGTTAATTTTTTTTATATACAATATCGGTATCAAGACTGCTGCGCGAAACAGCGACATTGAGGTGGAAGTTAGGGTGGTCATATATTACCGTCTGGCCACCGCTAGTTGCTTTCGTAGCCCAAACCTCACCCACCATTAAATAACCACCCATCGCATGACTCAGCTAGGTAAAGATAAAACGGTTGCATAGAATGAGTTCTTTTTTTAATACGATGCCAATGATGACAATATTTTGTTTTTTTTTTTTTAGTTTAATTTGTCTGTCACTTTTATATAGATATGCATGTAAATATGTACGTAGTGTACCTACCTATTATGTAAATATTTTATTCTATTAAAAATAATTTATTTTTATATTTTTATTTAGTGACGACATAATTTTCATTCCTTTTTATGATTTTAGATTTCAGTCAATTATTACTTTCATTTAATTCATAATATACAATTGAATTGATTATCTCTTTGTGTTCTAAATTTGAAAAAAAATAAATAAAATTAATAAAATTTGAACAATTATGAATATTTATTTCAAATTTTATATAATAAATTTATATTTCTAAGCTGTTGTACATGTTTTCATATCTCCCGAAGATCGCCCATGACACTTTCCGATTTTTTTTTTTTTTTATTATATTGTTTTATTATATTAGTTATTATTTGGTTTACCTGATTGCTGGGATATGATTATTTTATGTCATTATAAAAATGAACCGAATAATATCATAAACGAGCGGAGAAAATTAAACAAACCCATAGTGTAGAATGGTTAATTGAATGGATATTTGCTAAAATTGATTTATTTCCTCCGGAACAGATTTTATACTTACCATATATTAAGTCGAAAAAATCGTATAATACTAAAGGCGTAGTTTATATAATTTATTTGTATTTTTTTATACAATTATCATCGATAAATTGTTTCGATTCGGATCCAAATGTCATTTAGTTAATTTACCCATAATGTTTTCAGAATGAGTTAAACAAACTCATTCGATTACATATTGATATCATAATCCGATCATCATCGCGTTCATTGTTGAGTACATTTTTTATGTCACATATTGGTTTCATGATTTTACGGTCATATTTCCTACAGTATTATTTGGATAACCATGATTACACAACATTAATTATTTAATCGTCAATTTCTCGCACCATAGGGTGAAAAATCTAATTAAAAACATTGGTTGATTAAAAATCTCTCGATTGCGTGTAATTATGTTATTTGTTAACCGAAACCGCACGTCTTCGAGGTGCGGGTGAGACGTTGCATTGAGTCGGCTTGTATCTACAATGCAGACAGCGCAAACGTAATCGAAAGCATAAATTGTTCATCGTTTATATTATACTATACTATTATAATAATATAAAGTCTCAGTGCCGTCGTCGTTCAGTTGTATCAATAAGAACGCACCACACAGTGTAAAGCCTTGCACGGTTCGGGGTCTTTGCGGTATTTTTATAATAAAATTCTTAATGGTCTGGTACCGGTCAGTTCGATAAATTCTGTTAATTTTTTTTATTTTTTTTTTTTTTAAGGATCACGTACTAGACCGATCTTACCTAAGGAATATAATTTACATATTGAGTGGTAAAATAAAAAAAAAAATAAATATATATTACGGCTAATATCCGTAATATCGTTCTAATATAAATCCGGTGTAATTTTTATCTTATCCATCCAGGTTCTGGTCTCATTTTATGTGAAAAATACTTATAGAAAAACAGACCGTATAACGAAAAATTACTATAAAAAATTCCACACATGATTTGGTCAGGCCTGATCTGATTTAATTCCTTATCCGTACACAATCTTGAGGACCGCCATCATAGAAATTGATTTCGTAATTCACCAATAGTTCCCGTCGTCCACGTGCCACCGTTCCATCAGTTTGTTGATCAAATCTAACGATTATCAGTTGCGCCGTTAAGACTCGCACCACTTTAGTATAACCGTTAGTTGCGTATTATTATAAAAGTACAGTCCGTCACTGTGTTTTGACCAATCGAAGAAATTTGTTGACACGAATACTGTTTATGGTTAATATATATAGTATATATAGTATATACTCTACGCACGAATCTCGCAATGACACTGATCGTCGTTGGGGAATTTTTTTTTCCTCGATGACTTATTCGTTATGTAATGTTTTCAATCAGTTGAAAGTGTTTTGCACCATTAAGAAGACAAATATTTGTACATATACACACACATAATGTGCCATCCACAAATAGTGATCTTTGAATTACACATTCCACTCTGTTTCATGTTTGTAACGCAAGTACCAAAATATTACAATCATGCGTCAACTATCTCATCGCAATATCGTTTTGTTCAAATCGTATGGTTGTAACGTTATTATTGTTATTTTTATTTTGAAAACGATTTTTTTCTAAAAAAAATGTTAATATCTTAAGCAGTCGTAAACAATATTTAGCTATTTTGCTTCAATAACGCATGGAGAACGTGATATTATCTTGAAATTATTCGTGACACCGTGCAATCAGTTTTTGAAGACCAGAGGTCTGACCCTCCGAGGTTACAGTAAAACATTATTTGAATTGTATAATTAAAAGTTTATATATATAACCTTATATAAAAATATATACAATTTATAATTATGCATATACGAGTTATGAGTAATAATAGCGGATATATTACTGCGTATCAACTCTTTTTACTACTGTTAATATTATTATAATTTTTTTGTTTTAACTTAAATAATATTAAGAACAACTTTCAAAGCTTAGAACTTTTTAACTTCAAAAAATGTCATCAGAAATTCTGACGTTACCACGTGCAAGTACAAGTTTTGTTTCTTTTGTTCATTGAGAACACTTAAAAGTTAGGTAAAAAAAGAAAAAAACAGCCATGGGACAAAATAACAGCCATTATTGGATTTCAACATAAAACACACTAAAATTATCCATCTCTTTGTTCAATTATTTTTAAAACGCAATGTTTCAAATTAGAGTGTTCGCAACTTTTTCTTTCCTTTAACTTCCTCTTTTTCATAGTCAAACTTTTGTCTGCAGCATTCAATATTTACTTATTTTCATTTGTTGAGAATTCACTATGATTCATATCAAGTTGTCAGGTGATTACAATACGTTTTATTTGGGAAATAAAAAATATGAAATTAGATTTATTACTTTCTTGAATGAAAAATCAATTGTAGGTAAGTATAGTTTATAATAATTAATTAATATATAATTGTACACAAGTATACAATAAAAATAACTAACGATGGCTAATTTTATTTCACTACGTTAATTATAGGTATTTAGTTAAAATATAATGAACATTTTGTTTGAAATACTGAATTTTATACCAAATAAATTGTTTTTGGCATTTGATTTTCGAATTAAATTTTATTTTTTATTTTTCTGTATAAAATATCGTACATTTTTGTACGGTATAAAGAAAGGAAAGAACAAAATTTAAATGCTTTGGATTTTTATAAAAACGATGAAAATATATTATAAAACCATTTATAATAATGTCACTCGTTAAAAAAGAAAAAAATACAGTTTTTATATTTCTCTTGATATAATTAAATTTACAGTTGTGGAAAAACATCAAATGTGTATTACTATATTGAATTAAATTAACTTAAATATACGATAGTAGTCATCGTGGGTAAGATTCCATAATAATGAACCATCTTAAACATTTAATATGTACTTTCATAAAATAATTTAATATATTTTAATGACAAAATTACAGTATTATCAACGTCATTGACCACACGAGAAGAAGGAGAAGAAGAAGAAGAAGAAGAAGAAGTAATGTAAACGGTTTTTGCTTAGGAATACATGAATATTATATTAGGCAATAATTAGAATGACACTGTTATAAGATACTGGAATAATATTATATAATGACAGTTGATTACAGAACACAAAAATGGCAGATTAAAATTTTTTTGAAAATCTCTATTACGTAGTCTGTTCATGAATCTCGTTTGAAACAAATTAAATAATTTCATGTTTCGTGTTCGTTAATTGCAAATTTCGATTCTGTTCTCAATAGATTATCCATTCACAATTAAACGCGAATAAAGCAACTCATTTCTGCCACAACGCGTCCTAAATTAACCGACATTCTGAATTCATTTGTCACTTCTTCTGGACAACCGGAGACTACTTCCAAGTATACGATGACATAGTTTTTAATCTGGCAACTGTCATGTGGCTACAAATCTTAAATTTTAGATAAGACCTTAACGACCTTTTAGTATTATTATTGTTGGTGCACGTGTACATCACGCAATTGTTATTGCTTCGCTCGTCGATTGCACAATGGTAAACGAAAATCACCGGAGTGTTTATATATTTTAAAAATAATTATTGTTGTTGCTATTATTGTTATTATTATCAAAATCTAACCATGTCACTCTCACCTCAACCCTCGACCATATCCCATCACTGCGCAGTGGGCCCCATACTTCCGTCAACCCTCTTTTGACCATGCGTGTGGTTTACTTTGGTAGAATGCGATACCTTTTTCATGCAATAATTATTATAATCCATCGGTTATACGATGGTCATTTTACTAATACCCAGAAATTAATGTGGTCCGAAGGTGAACGCACAGGGTTTCTAACAAAATTTATGCGTTTTGGGAACGGGAGGGATGGATTTAAAATCCCGAATTATTGCCGGATCTGTACAGAAGCCACAGCTATAGCAATAGCAGTGTAGAATCATGAGGAGATACTATAATCGTTGCAGTATGAGTAAACGAGGTTAGTGAGCAGTAAGTGTGCGATCAAAATAGAGTTTTGATGGGGAGGAAGAAATTAGAGAAAAAGTGAGATTCCTAGATAGGGTGATATTTCACGGTTGGATGAGATACGTGGTTGGGCCAATAACATTGCTGTATTGGGATTTTTAAATTTGTAACCAAATATACTTAATTGAATAATCTGAATTATAATAATCGGATGGATCGGTTTATATTTCTGAAGATGGTTTAGTAGAAGAATCAAATGTTTTAGCAAGGTAGGTTGAAATTTTAACGTTCTAACTTTCGCAAAAACCTTGTTTCACTTTAAATGTAAGCTATATCTTATAATTATCATATTTACGGAATGATAACTGTATCGAACGATATAAGTTCTGCGTCATAACCGATAAGTTTACACGAGCATCGGGTTGGATGGTGTGGAAGCACAATTATTAGCGATCACCATGGCCGAGTCGTATCGTAACGCATTACAGAAACATTTTCGAGTTTTATAACTGCTCTGGCTGCTCAGAAAACGAGTTGAATGCTTTATTGTCCATCCGTGCGTACGAACGAGTTCGGGGTTACAAACAATATTGTAGTTCGCAAAGAATTAAAATTAATTATTCGCGTTTGCAACGTTGTCGTCGTTGCGAGTGTTTCCAAAGCCGTGGCTGCGCGTTGAATACACATTAATGCGCTGCCGTCGAGTTGTGCACAACGCATATTATATATGTATACAATATTATATCATTACGAGTAACCCGCGGCGCCGCGTGTACTTCGCGTTCGAATAATTATCGAGTCGGAGGGTTTTGACATGAAAAACTAATAAGAACGACGCTGTACACACGGTATTCCGAAAGAACGGCGCCAAAAATAGAGTCCGAGATCCGTCGTCGCGTAATTTGGTCGCCCGTTCACAGCGGCGTAATTGGCAATAAAATATCTGGTTACCCTCCAAACACATTGCTGAAGTCGCGAATAATAATAACAATAATAATGATGATGAAGCGGATCTTATGACGAAAAGAAATCTGCAAGTTATTCACGAAGGTATTAATACCACCACCGCAGAGCTGTCGGGCTACTTATAATAATAACGTGCACAATAATGGTTTACCGAGACCGTATTAAAATAATGTTCTTTTGGTCGCGATAATATAACGAAGTAATACGAATAATGATCATGAGACCCGGCGATCTAGAGCATATTCCTTCGCTGTACTGCAAATACGCTGTTTGTTCATTTTTATTAGAATGTACAACACGCATGCGTATCCGAACCTTTTTTCTTTTTCCCCCCAGTCTCGAGTAGGCACCAATACATTGTATACGTTGAAATACAAATAACACATCGTTACGTGCGGTATTTTAAGTCAAATACTTGTTCGAATAATCAAAATCAACATTGGATGTACTTGTACGGGAATCGATATTATATAATGGCGTATATAATTATTATTATTATTAATAGTATTACCATAATACGATCTGTTTATTTCAGTTCGTTTTGAATTCAAAATTAATAGGTTTGTATAACACACTGCCAGGACGTACCGTATTATACATGACGTATTAACTAAAATAACATACAGTTTTGATTATACGAGTACTAACTATATATATATAACTATGAAAAATATTATAATTGGAAACTATACTGCATTAAAAACTTATTGGTACGCTAATGGAAATGAATAAATTAAAAATTGTAGAACATTTGTATTTATAAAATGTTATATACGCATCCATTAAAATAAATAAACAAATTTAAGGCGTATACGATATTGATTGTACATTAATATTATTATTTTTGTTTGAAACTAGAATTATTGAACTCAGCAACTATCAATTAAAGCATTTTATTTATTTATATATTTTTTGATGTGTATAATTGTACAGTTCATTATCGGTTTGTTTTCTTTGGATTTATTACGGCACGAGAATATTATAATTTATAAATAAACAGACGAGCACCTGACGATAGTAATATTATCGTTCGTTTTAATTATCCACCAATTATTGCATTCTTTAATATTTACAGTTTTCCACTACTTTTGTTAATCGTTGGTATTAATAAAAAAAAAAAAAAAAAATCGAATCCAATTTGAAATTAATTATATACAACGAGCGCACGTACCTCCAGTGAAGTCAATGTTGGTAGTAAATATTCGAAAAGGTACTGTTAATATTTGACAATTCAAAGTTGAAGAGATAGAAAGAAATGAGTTGGAGTTGATGAGTTTTGAAGAAATTTTGAGAAATCCCAAGAAAGTATTTTTGTTTGACACCGATGTAGTTGTACGCATACTTTTAATATAATACAATGTGTATACGTTCCACGCACGTAAAAATTAATTTAAAACCGAGCAACTATGTATATACATATGTGTGTAGGAAGGGATATTAATATTTATTCGTTTTTGAGCGCGTATTGTAAAACACTGGCCGCGGTAGGACGATAGCAAAAACGAAAAAAACGATGAATTTTTTTTTTTTTTATCGTAATACCGACGTACGCGTGCGTTTTTGCAGGTGCGTGACGATAACACAATAATACGAATTTTCGATGAAAATAATTTTTCCGTTTTTCGAGTTTGGAACGATGTTTGCGACCCTGTGCGCACGAGTACGAGCACTGTTCGTCCGTCGGCACAAGACGTAATCTGTTTTGGTCCACGTAACTCGTCCAACTTACACGCACGTCATCGTGTCGTCATGTATTCGATACAGCGCGTACGCATGAAAAACGACCGCGGTGCATAAATATTTATAAATTTCTCGACCGATACATGAGCTCCCCGCCCATCCCCGTCTTGAGTTCGACTGCATCATCACGCGTGCCGGTTGTTTATCAACAGCTCTGTGCATCTTATCGTCGTGCATTGTGTCTCACCCTCTCGCCGCGCTCACCCGCCGTATTTTTCCGTTATGCGTTTGAACGCCGAACAATGGCCGTAACATTAGTATTCCATTTTTGTCCTGTGCGCAACATTTGCGTGCTGCGGCGTACCACTCGTCAAACGTAGCAGGCCACCGTACGCTGCACAGGAGCGCACAACTTAGTAACGGTGTGGTGGTGGTAAGTATATATGTGTGTATGTGTCTGTGGTGATGGTGGTGGTCGTTATAAATGCGAAATGTCATCGGCACACCGGTGAATACCTAATGGATTGTGTCTCGTTATTATGATTTCGTTCTGAAATTATGTCCGTTCGTGTGGACTCGACGGAACATCGTGTCATCCGGACACAGTGGAAAAAAGATCGACCCCCAACCCGTCGAACGCGTACACCAAATTGATGAATTACAACATGGATACGGTTTCGTGCATCGAAGTCGGCTGTGGTGATGGCTAGTTGATCGTATTCAGTGTGATAACGCGAACGATTTGTCTAGCCGCAGACTACAGAGACTTACAGAGCAGTGTATAATGCACATATGCGTATATGTGTACACGAACATTGAACGGGAAAGATGAGCAATACCAGTTTTTGTTGTTTGCCATGTGTATATGGGTGGGTATTTGGGTTAGTTGTATCTAATGGTACCTCTGGTAACATCCCGGTTTGTGTGGTCCGGCGGTCGGTCGATACATTTAATTCCGGAAAATTTTACCACTACCGTTGTAAAATAATAATAATAACAATGACAACGATGTATAAACACAGGTACACAATCGATATTTTGTTGAACAAAATGCTTCACAATGTGTTCGAGTGCTAGTATATTTTAATGAAAATATAATACGAACGCTTATTGTGAATTGAAATAATCTACACAGCAAAACCGGTGACACAGCGCAAAGAGAAATGAATTGCATTGAGTACAATTTTTCAATATGCGTAATCATCATAATTACGCGTATTGACAAATACAGTATACGTAAACAAAAAAATAAATAAATAAAATTTTTTTTTTATTCATTAGAAAAAAAAAATACATAAATGCAATAATTACTATTTGGGTGGCTATCGGAAAGTTTTTGAAATCGTATAATTTTAAATTCCGTGGCAATAACGTAGACGAGATCTCATTTTGAATATTATTTCCGCACGTGTGCTACACGTTGTAGTTGTCCCTTAGTTGCTTTAATTAGTCAATTATTATATTGTTTTATCATGTACAATACATTATTCACGTATCGCAAGCACGTATAATAGGTATACAATGTAATATAATCTAATTATTGATGTGGACATAATCTTGAGTTCAACCTTGTTATCTTGTTCCATGTAATATTTTATATAAACATTGTTCAAATAATATTTGTTTTACTCGGTTCAATAGCGTTTCAATACCGACCCCGACCGGAAATCTGAATAAGTTTTGTCAAAGAAAAACATAATTAATCAATATTATAATAAATGCATTGGAGTGCATGTATACAGTATTACATTGGATAAATGTAACAAGTAATACTTGTACGTTTATGTTAAGATATTGTGTTGGAATGTGTTCGCGTCTAAGCATAAAAAACTAATGTCCGTGAATCGACAAGTCACTCGGTATATATTTAATACACTTGCATTCACGCAGTATAAATATGTAAGGACATGGTTTTAACTGTAAATAAAGAGAACAACCGTGTCGGTGATATGTACCATTTTTATTTTCCCGCATAGCGTAATATGTAATTAGTTTGTGAACATTTATTCTATTTAAAGTGTTTTTGTTCAATTGTATAAAACTATTGTTATATATAGATTAGGTAAAAAAAAAAATCCTCCAATATATCACGTATTCATTTTCTCCGTGTAAATACATATTTGGCAATTTTATTGAGATAATATTTTTATTTTAATAGAAATTACAAATTTTGTTGGATAGCTAAAGTTAATAACTAAAGTTCATACGAAATAGATTTTCGGAAGGATCTTTATGCTATAATAAGACCATTTTCAAGTTTCTAAGAATAATTATAACATATTTTTTTTTATTTATTTTTTTTTAAATTTTGTTAAAATAACTCATAAAAAATGCCAAAAAACAATCTCCTCGTAACTCATGAGTATTCTTTAACGATTTACTTTTTTTTCTTAGTTAACCTGATGTTATACTGTTATAATACACCCTGATGATAGTTTTCATTATAATATATTTTTAATGTAGTTCTTGATAATTTTAAAAACTTCCGTTTCATTTGATTTGTAATTCATTTAAAAAATATAAACAGTGAATAATTAAATATAAACGATGTTGGAAGGTTTCGATGCAAAATCATCAGTTGTAAATTACCATTTATAATATTGTGAGTATTTAGAGATATTTTACAACAATATAATAATTAAATGAATAATTTAAAACAATATGTTTTTTTTTAAACGATTTAAAAATTATATTGAAGTACGGTATTTAATTTTTAATGTTCTCGATAAGTTCATAAAATGAGTGAAGTTTGTTAATATTGAACCTTTAAGCAAACAAATGCCTAAACATGCGATAAATCGATTTTTTTAAACGAAAATGGTGGGTGGAAAAATTATGTATTTAACGTGTATATATATACATAAAAGCAAAACAACAGAATTCCCATAAGTGAAAAAAATATGATGTATTGGATCTGCGGTAGAAGTTTTCCTAGAGCAGTGTTTATGCCACGTTTTAAGGCGAAGAATATCCTGTTTTTATAGTTGAAAAAAAAATGTCAAACTATCGTCAAGTTTACAAATGTGATCCTGTGAGAGTGCCGTTGACTTTTAGGTTAGTTTACGGTTTCCATAATATTTTTGAAATAACAAAAATCATCCCCGAACTGCATGCTGATATTTCGTTACCATTACATATTATAATCACGGCTGCACAACTACGGTGAGTAAAAACGTTTCCATCACATTTTATGTTTAAAAAAAATATGATTCCAGACGTTATACTCGTATATTTTTTCGAATATTCACTATCGTTTTCATTGAACGCAACAAGCGTACCAATAATTTAATAAGAAAAGAGCAAAAGTAGAACATTTGTTGCTATGTGTTCCGTGAATAATATGGTTTTTAATCAAAACTAATAACCGGGGTTGTTTCATCAACGACACGTATAACGCTTAATTTTTTGAAATGTATTTTAATTCTTTTTACACACTGTACATTAGATTATCATAGCTACGAGCAGTATGACTTAATTTTTACTAACAATACTGTTTTGTGTTTTACATAAATTCGTCTTTGAAATAGACGGGCACAATAATTAACATTATATTTTGCTTGGGTGTATATTCGTGGTGTATGTTTGCAATTTTTGATTCAGTAATAATCATATTATTATAACCCAACACAAACGACTTTGTAAACTCACGTGTTTACATAATATATCAACACATATTGAGTGTATAGTTTAATTTACAATAACTTAAGGCACAATAGTAATTTCGTTGAAGAAAATAACCATTCATCTCACTTTAAGTTAATTTATGTATACCACGCGGCGTACCAAGAACGAGATATTGTGTTAAAATTCAGAAACCGTGAATGTTTTAACTTTTAATATTTTGGCTTGTAGTTGGAGGTAAAAGTAATTTATTTAAAGTGTTTTGATATCGTTTATGTGACAGGCCGAGATTTTTTGAGATTTTAATATTTATAATAGATATGTATTAAAATATAATGAAAAGTAAGGGGGAAAATAACGATAGTTATATTTTGCTTTTGGATTATTCCTCTTGTACCGCATACCTATATACTATATACACTTAATATAATAAACATTATGGGAAACTTTCTGAAATCTATTAATTTTTCATACGAACAAAAGAGCATTTGGCATAATAAAATTATGGAGGCTTTTAGCATCTTTAGAACACCTCATCAAATATTTAAATAAGATGCACGTGATACATCAAAATTTGTCTGCGGAGCGTGTATTAACACATAATGAATTCATACGATTATTTCAAAATTATATACATATTTATGATCGACGTTGTTATAAAATATGTACTAAGCCGATGCGAGGACATTCGACATTGATTCGCGGAATTCATAACTAAATAATAATAATACAACAATAATTATATGCGATATATATAACTGTTTGCATTGGTTACTGGTAAAGTAATCAATATTTTTAAAAGTCGATGAACAGTGAGAAATATATATTATTGTGTAATGCTGAATGTACAACAGTCTACGAGTAGCCGACTACAAAGTTTTGTTTTGGAGTTAAAAGATACATTTATATCCGATGGACACGTTTTATTTTGTGTACTATGTGATAATTTTTTTTTTTTTAATGCATATAAATACATATTATAATGCATATTTTAATTATTTTAGAAGCATATTTGCATGCATATTTGTGTATTTTTTAGTATTTTTTAGAGCTACAAGTCCCTAAGCCTAGTAATTACTAATTAATGCCGGGTCCCGGCCTTAGTGCTTTACATTATTGTTATTGTAATATATTTTTAATTTTGATAAATAAGTGTAAATCACGGCTTATGATGCATCTTTATCTTGATAAAGCATATGAAGTATACCATAGCTGAGGGGGGTGTTACTACACCTGTAACACCCCTCCTGGCTAGGCGTCTGCGGTAGGTAGTCGAATAATAAACATACGTTATTATTGTTATTATAGTTATGTTATTATTGTTATTATTGTTAATCTTTATATTATAGTTCGTTTATAGGATTATTTTTATGTGTGTTTTTATTAGAATAAAGCTTAACGAACAATAAATCAATACTGCATTTATGAACTGAAACAAATCAACTATTATAAATATATTATACATAAATAGTTGTAACTAACTTACTATCGTATGATCATGACACGGCGCAATCATTGTACAAAATACATACGGTGAAATAACATTGTCCAACATAAAACATTACGTGGTGATCTCGTACTATAGCATATAGTTATATCCACTCGTTCAATGTTATGTCAAAATCAGTAAGGAATAATTCATCGAAATAATAATATAAAATTAGGAATATTTTAAATTCTGATTAATATCTATACCTACATTGTGTATTAAATGTGTTATTATTATTATTATTATTATTAGTGTTCAATTCAATTATTACAGTTTTATTTTTTACGAGTATACAGTAGAATACATTTTTTGACCGATACTAAATAATCACTAGCTATTTTATACAGGTACGCATGCTCAAACATATTATATTCAATCGTTGACTGATCAACGTTGTGCAGCTAGTGATACTATACTGATTCATTTGAAACATTAGGGAATACTCTTATAACTATAAAATATATAGTATTAGGTAAAATAAGAAAGGGTTTTTCGAAAATCGTATTTTTAAAGGTTAGGTTAGTTAATTTCGGACTCTGAACTGAATGTAAATATTTTCGGTTTTTGGTTATCTAGGAAAGATTTTGTTAATAATAGATATCAGATATAATCTCCTATAGTAATATATATGTATATAATTATTATTAATTATATTACTAATAATCTCCTTACTATCCTATGTTGATTTTAATTATTACTAATTGAAGAAATATATATAAATATCAATAGAATATTATATATATATATATATATATTGTGCTCTTTTTTCAATCTAATCTCATTTTGTGGCGGTCTTGGAGTAAAATTGTGATGCAACGCGCATAATTCATAAACGTATTTCATGTATATATATATATATATATATATATAATATTATACCGGGAATAATAGTTGTGTATTGCGTTTTAAGAATGCAATTTCCTCTCAGCCGTAACCGGGTAAAACGGATCTGTACGTGTTGCCGTAGCGCGCGCGTGATTTCAATTTTGCGTGGATAAACGACGTGTATTTTACGAATCATATTCGGTGTCCGTCTGGATGTATAAAAGCGCGTACAGGGTGACCCGTTTGGGCAGTTACACCCGCAGATCTCTAGGCGATTGCGAGCATAACATTGTGACAATAATTTTTCAAAATCACTCCGCGGTGTTCATTGATTCGAAAAGAAAAGAACAGAGTAATTTGAATGAGGAAAAAAAATAATGAAAATAATAATCCAATATTTTTTCATTGTTGTGTTTTGTTTTCATCCCGACACGCATAAACATCAAACTCACCCCGAACCGGTGCTGATAATTAATTCGTTTTTGTTCGCTCATCGAGTGCACCGCGTGACATAGTAGAGTCGGCTCACCGGTCGTCACTCACTCGTGCTTTTGAAATGCCACTGCTGATAATCAGCTATTAGATTTTTATGTTTGAAAGGGTGGGGGCACACATACACGTTCCAATTAATTTTATACGTCGACATGGTGATGAAAATTTCTAGGCAGTAAAGGCCACCTATTATTTTTAATATACATCATTGGATTCATTCGAGTACAACATTTATTTTGAACGATTTTTACATAAACACATTTCTGATAATTATGACGTATAATTTTTACTTTTAAATACCGATAAAAACTTATGTTTTAGCAGGATATTTGATACATATTTTAAACGAAAATTCGGTTTTAACATAGGAAATAAATCAATCTTGGCGATTAATAGATTAGAACAGATACGAGTCAAAGCCGTTCCGATTCGATTACAGTAAAAAAATACGTGTTCACGTTTAGAATGTGAATTCGTGGGCGTCGAATAAATAGACAATGTAGACTGCGTGGGTAGGCGGTCGTTTCCTCAGAAAATTCTTGGAGAACAACTATATATAAATATAACACTATATTATTATTATTACGAAAAGAATGGAGAGAAAACAAGATTTTTTTTTCGCGCGCAAAAATATCGCAGTAACCGCGTAGTGCAGATGTAATATTTTCCAACCGACCAAGGAAACCAACAAACGGATCACACCCCCATACAGGTAGATATTATCGTTACACAGTTCAGGCCTTGTTATATATCATACACCTTGTACCTATTTATATATACATAATTACAGGGTGATTTTTTATCGTGAACCAGTTAATACCTTGGGAACTATTAGGAATATTAAAATAATTTTTTTTGAACTTTCTAGGTTTTACTATTTTACACTGTGTTACAATTTTGATAATTTAACGGTCATAATTGATAATTATTCTTAAGTACCTAAGAAGGTAGATAAACAATACTGTTAGAAAAAAAAATGTCCTATCAACACTCCCACCATAACACCGTGTGTCAGTGAGCGACTATCCTGCAGTAACGTGACCAAATCAGCTATAAAGTATAAAAATAACATATTACAATTTACCATCATGGTTACATAATAATAATGAACAAAATAATAAACTGGCTACTGATTCATGGTATACGGTCTTATCATGTATTATCTTAGTAGATAAATGATAATAAATGGCGGTTAACTATTTCTGAAAACATGTGGTTATTGGTTAATAGTTCATGTTAATTTTCCATTATTCAACATCGAATACAAATTATTAATGAATTATTATTCTTTGAACGTTTAACCACAGAATACATTTTAATAAAATACTAAATTATGCAAGGCTTTGCACCCGAATAATTTTTTCGGGTTTCGGGTGTTCAAACACCGCAATACAACATTTAAACAAACATTTGGGTGTTAATAACCGTTATTATTCGGGTTAATATTGGTTAATACGGGTGTTAAGTAGTCAAGGAAAAATATTATTTTTTATTGGTAGAGGGTGTTGGAGAGGCTGAGCCCCCTCCACCAACGAAATATTTATATTTTTTGTTACCTGCCTATGTAATAAAATATCAATTTTTTATACAATTGTGCAACAGTTTTTTAGACCAAACTATCATTATGTTAATTTCAAGCAATGTTGTAACTACGAATAATTTTCAAGGAAGAGTGTATGAAGCTTATAAATTATAATGTCTATTAAAATTAAAAATACTAACACTATATCCTACTCCTCGTTAGTGTGGGCATATCGCATGCGGCAAAAAACAAACTATTTTGTATTCTGCGTTTGTGTTTGTGGCATAGGCGGGAATCGGGGTGTGGGGGCTTGAAGGGACTAAGCCCTCCAGTAATATTAAGTACAGGTCTTAGCCCCTCTATTCCTAAAAATTGTTAAGTGACTAAAAATACAATTATTATTATAATTGTAAAATGCATTTTTAATAACTGAATTAAAAAAAATATATTCTGTGATAAAAATTAAATCAAATTCGTAAGATTTTACAAACTTCTTGTCATGACTCGGAACGATCGCAATTACTGTAATATTAATAATATGTAATAATACTCGTATAGGTTGTTTAATTTAATTAATTAATAATTTCTGTTTAGAATACCTACTCTCAAAATGTTTAAGATGAGGCACCTAATTGTTTTTTTTTGTTTAAATTGTTGATTAAAAATGTCAAATTGTCAAACTTCGTAAATTGCCTTGTTGAAAAAAATAATTGCGCAAAGTGGTATCTATAGATGTAATAGGCAAATAATCCTCAGCCCCCACAAATTTCACCAAATTTCCCCTTATGGTTTATGGTGCGTGCACACGCTAAAAACGCACTAGCTAGAACTTAGCATAATACAAAAATAATAATAATTTGTACTTATGAGTGTTACAATAACATTATTACACCTACAAAAATTAACAATTCACGCCCTTAGACATATGTACTAAACGCCATACATTGAACAAATACGAATAACGCGAACAACAATTTAGGTAATCATACGCGAGATATCAATTCTATTTCAGACTTATAGTATTGCAATAAATAATGACTTGGTGATTCATAGAAGACGCTTGGAATAATTTTAAAAATAGTATCCCAGTTGCTTACACTTGAACATTCAACAAACTATACCATTCATGCACAACTGCCAATATGATATATTGCTATTGTCTTTATTTAGATAAATTTAGATTAATTAACAGTTTTGTATATTATTTGTAAAATTATTCCTGTGAATAATAATTTTACTATTAAACAACTAATGAAAAAATTGAAATAACCGCAAAAAATACATACAAAATGATATGTCACATAAAGATTGTAAAATAATAAATTATTCGGGTTTCGGGTTAAAACCAATATTTTATTCAGGTTTTGGTTAATTCGGATATTTAAAAAAAAAAAATCATTTGGATTATATGGGTTTTGGGTGTTTGATTTTTTAAGGGTTTTTAAGGGTGTAACGGGTTCGAGTTAATTCGAGTGCAAGGCCGTGGTTTTTATCTTATCTTTATTATTGACTAAGGAACGTCACCAGTATTTGGTAAAATAACAAATAATCAGCTATTTCGTATTACCTCGTAGACGTTACTTAGATTAAGCGTGAATGTGATTTTAATGTATTAAATAGAGTGTTAAATAATAGCCAAAATAAAAAAAATTATATCATTTTTCATTTTTAAGGTTATTTTTGTGGTAAAATGCATTTTTTAAGGACATTTTTGGCTATATTTTAGAGCATATTAGATTGATTTTAAGTGCATTTAAATCCGGGCCTAAATTATTATACTCCTCGTGATTTTGAGAGTTGGCTACTTTTATTACTTAGTATGATTTATTAACATTAACACTCGCAAGACATTATTTATTAGTGCATCTAAAATTTTAACATCCACTTATTAAAACATAATATGCACTAAATTTATAAGTATCAATATTAAAACACCGTTTTCCTCGCCGAGATTCAAAAATATTAGAAATTTTTACTTCCATATTACGTCATAAACACACTAGTCATCACTTTAATATAACTTTTTTTCCATGCTGTCCATACCTACTATACTTACTATAACAGTGGTTTTCAATCTGTGCGTCGCGGCTCCCAGAGGCGTCGCCGGTTATTATCAAGGGAGCCGCGTTCGCAATAAAAACTAAAAATAAAATTTCTGCCCACCAATACATATTACATGTTTCGTGTGTGAGACAGATCGGCCGTCGATAACCGTATTTGCGATATCGAGAAATAGCATATTTCGATTACTATTTACAATTAGATAGGTACTTAATGATTTGCCTCTAATCTAATCTATTTTAAATGTTCGTATGGGAGCCGTATATTTTATTTCAAAATCAAAAGGAGCCGTGGACCCAAAAAGGTTGACAATCACTGTACTATACTATACTTTAAAAAATTCAAATTTATATAATCTACAGTAGGTACAAATCATCTATCTACAAAGTCGATTATATAATAATATTAAGATAATATATTTGATAATTTATACTGCAGTCTGTGACGATATATGTATACATGTGTCATGTGTGTGAATGTGTCGTGTGCAAACGAGTTGTAGCGGTATTATTGGGTTTTCATATTGTATCGGTTCTCAGTTGAATTATAAGAGATAAGATCGTATACCAGGAATCAGTAGCCAGTGATATATTATGTTACCATGATGGTAAATTGTAATATGTTATTTTTATACTTTATAGCTGATTTGGTCACGTTACTGCAGGATAGTCGCTCACTGACACACGGTGTTATGGTGGGAGTGTTGATAGGACATTTTTTTTTCTAACAGTATTGTTTATCTACCTTGTTAGGTACTTAAGAGTTATTATCGATTATGACCGTTATGGGTATTGTTAAATTGAGATATCATTCAGTTTTGACTTCTGGTTTTTACTGTTGGGTTTGATAAATTGCCCAGCAGCAGTAAATTGAACGAATATTTAAACGGTATTAATTCGCAAACGGATTACTGAAATTAAATTCTGTGAATGTTAAAATTATTTTTTTTCGGTATGTTTATGTTTTCAGTATGTTATGAGTATTGTTAAATTGAGATATAATTCCATTTTGTCTTTTGATTTTTACCGTTGGGTTTGATAAATTGCACAGTAGCAGTAAATTGAACGAATATTTAATCGATAATAAGTCGCAAACGGATTACTGAAATTAAATTCTGTAAATGTTAAAATTATTTTTTTCAGTACGTTTAAAAATGTTCGTTATTGAAAACAGGTATTGCCATTTGAAAATCGAAAGTTGATAGTGTTTTATCAAATAAGGAAGGAAGTTAAAATTATTAAAATTGTAACACAGTGTAAAATAGTAAAACTTTAAAAGTTTAAAAAAAAATTATTTTAAAATTCCTAATATTTCCCGAGATATTAACTGGTTCAGCATAAAAAAATGACCCTGTATATAGTATTCAATCACATCGCGAGTCCTGTGTTCACCTGCCGCCACCGATAACTTTAATTAAAACGCACTCTCCTAAACCCTTTCGGGCACGTGGTGCTAAACGGTTATTCTACTGGCGTCGAACACATATAAACGCTTACACAGTTTCAAAATGTAATGATCGATTTAGATATCCGATTAAAAACCTTCAGGTACCAATCTTTCCAGATCATCCGTATATGCGCTCCTCTTCCGGCTTCCGGTGTTGTTTATCTGCTCATCCGTCACCGAGTGCAAACTACCAATTTCGTAGTATGGCCGACACAGACATCTGCTGAAAATTATTCTGCTGCTGCTGCTTATGCGCTTGGTAACAAGCAATTTTACGCTCTAGACCCGTTTATTGGATTTATGCTGCAGAAATCAGCAAGCGAACCCCGAGGCGTAACCCTTTCTCAACGCGTAGAGGTTTTGAATTTTTTCAGCCTCCCCTTCCTTCTCCATGTAGTTAAACGTCGAAGCATGGTACGTGTTGTAACTGCGTGCATGGCGGAAACTGCATCGCTCGAGGGAGCGAAAAAATATATACGTAGAAACACCTTAACGATTACGATTTATGCGTTCATGTTCATTGCCATGATTCGTCTACACCTCGTATCTGAAAAACGATTCCGAGTCGAGGTTAGACGATGCGTAATGTCACGTTCGAGTCAAATGTATCAATGATTATCCGATACTAAGAGTCATAAAACTCGATATTTGTTGTACCTCTTATCCTATCGTGTTGCGATCACTTAAAAATTATACGAAAAAGAGTAAGCGCATACTTAAAAACTACTGTTGATAATCAAAAATTCGTTGTGTATCGAACATAAACAAAGCAGAATAATGTACAAAGTTCCACGGAGGCTTGGTGAAATATTCTAAACCTAATCCGTTCGAATATTCAAAGCCATTAAACAATCACTAATTTCATCAAAACAAATTACAAATGTGGTCAGACGGAGATTCACATAATTATTACATATCGTTATCTCATAATAATTTTTGAGTTTCCCAATGAACAGGAAAAGTACTTGGAAAATTAATAATTTCAGTACCTATTAAAATCGCGGTGTTTTTAAACATCATATTTAAACATATGTATGTGTCGCTGTAGTGATACCGTATTTGTAATATAAAACTATAATTTTATGTCCTTACACAACCTCTCTCTAAAACATCTAAATCTATGATAATATATAAGTTTGCTTAGTCTACAGCATAATAATATTCACTGTAAAAATGTAATTTAACTATATTTAAGTTAAAGATCTTACAACTATACAATTTAAAAACAAATGCAAATATTTGTATTATACATAAAATTAAGATTATACGGTAATAAAAGTATTTAATATTTTAATATCAAAGTAAAAAATCTGATAAAAAGTTGAAGTGAAAATCAATCTCATAATACCAAAATCATAGATGATAAACATCATATTCAAAAGGCAATCAATAAAATAATTAATACATCTGAGAAGAATATGTATACTAAACTATATCTATAAAACTAAAAATTGTCGGTTATAGACTTTAAATCATCTAACAGATGTGCTCCAAACTGGTTATATTAGAAAGGAAATAATAGGAAGATCGTTTTACATTACTAAAACAATGCATTAGACATTAGACACATTTGTTCCATTCATGAAGAAGGTTTTTGACATAAATATATATGCAAATATGTTAATTAAGGCAGTGGGATGGCAATCTTGAGGTCTTTTAAATAAAAACGATGAAATCATTAAATTTTAGATTGGTCGTTGCATCAACAGTAATGAAGTTGTCTGACGAATTCATGATTTCAGTATTAACAAATGACTCCAGTGTTACTGGTTTGAATTTACGAAATTTCAGTTTTTCACAAAGGCAATTAATTTGTGCTTTAATGCTTTAATGTTGCTTGCTCTAGAGTAGGAACACAGAAATATCTATATTTTTATACACTTACCGAAAAAACTCAAAATATTTCCGATAGCATTAAGATAATAAATAAATAAAATATCCTTTTTCCCAACAAATAAACAAAATGTTTCTTTTTTTTAGCGTAGCTGAACACTCCGGGTTTCTTTTGTTATATATTTTTGTCAAAACAACCCAAATAATTGTATTAAAAATACAGTCAACTCGCGATATAACGAATTTTAAGGGACCGAACAAAAAGTTTGTAATATCGAAATTTCGTTACATTGAAATTTATTATATCAAAAGCATAAATCAACAACATTTGTTTAAATGATATTTAAAAGAAAATTTAGATTTTACTAGATTTTTATAATTAAATACTTATATACAATATTAGATTATTATTAAATATTTTATTAGATATATTTATACATTTTTTGTATATTACATACATACAAATGGCTCTTCGTCATCAGCTTTATTCAAAATCTCATCGTCATTGAGAACTCCACAGATAACCAAATCTTTGTCGATAGCAACAAATTTTTATTTATATTTAATGCAATTTACATTCAACAGACGTGTATTATAAAAACGATACATGAACATGTAGAAATGTATAAACTCGTAAAATGTGCAGTATCAATTTCCAAAATTGTAAAAATTCGTTACATTGCGTGAACTTTGGCCAAAAAATCTTCGTTATATCGAGGGGAACAAAATGCATTTGATTTTTCGTTATAGCACGAGATTTTCAAGGGTCCAACAGTTTTATACGTTACATCGAGATTTTCGTTATACTGAACTTCGTTATACCACGAGTTGACTGTATATGTAGTTTAGTCTTGACATTAAATGTAGTTTCAAAGGGTATAAATCTATGGACAGTGAAATTGTCACGAGTAACACTGCGCATGATCAGCTAGTACAATTATAAGAACTCAACATCAGAATCGAATAAAGCGAATTTTGTATGTTATAAGTATTTTACTTTACAACGAATTTTATCGCCTAAGAATTCTCTACATCTGATACAAGCTTCGATCAATTGGTACACGTATTAGCTCTAATCAATATATGTAATTTATTTATGGTAAAATAAATAAAATAAATAAAAATCCAGCAAAGATTACAAAATACTACAATACAAATATTCTTAGACTGTTTTTATTGACATAATTCAAGGGGGGTTCACAATATTGATTTTAATTTATAATATACATATATATATATATATATATATATATATATATATATATATATATATAGTATATATATTTATTAATAACAAAGATCATTTGGTTGAAAATCTTTAAATTTTTTAAACTCTTATTAATAAAATATGATCACTTTTTTCATGGTAGCAGAGTCCTAACTATAAATAATTAAAGGTAATATTTTAAATACTTTTGAGATACTTGATTGTAAAAGTATTCTATTTGATTGAAATACTAATCAAACATTCGAATATTCACTTAACCCGTCGTACGGCGCACACATTTGGATGTCATATTTACGCGCACGGGGTAAATTTTTACCCCAAGGTTATTATTCACTATAGTATATTATAATTTGAACTGCATTAATCTATTTTTTTTGTTTGCTATTCATATTTATTTTAAGAATCGAATAACTCGATCGGATTTAAATTTAGTCTATTTTTAAAATAATAGTATTTTCCTGTAGTGAATATGGCCTCGACGCCAATATACTACGAGTACATTCGCTTTTGATAACACCGTATTATGATAAAATATCTCTGAACATTTCTAAGTAATATGTATAAAAATAGGTATTTATGAGAGATATAAAGAGATTCTACTGCATACAGAGTGATTAAAAAATATTATGATTTCAAAAAACAAAAACACGGAGTAAATAATTTCCAGATATCACAGTATACGATTTTAATACGTTCTAGATAAAACAAAATTCATAAAAATAATATGAAACAATAAATAGTATATTTATAGGTGTATTATTTAAGGTTACTGATGAGGATAAACACCTAAATACATTATTTTATCTAAACATAAAATAAATATGTCTGGGGTAATTATTTATCCCGTGCGCCGTACGACGGGTTAAATACTTTATTTAAATAATTTATAATTATTATATACGATGGTTGTACCGTTAATCACAAATTTTCAATTAAGGTTTATTTTTATAATTGTAGTTGCATAATGCAATTGTTGAAAAATTAATTTCTAGTGCTTCCAACAAATGCTTTATTAAATATGGCTATTATTAGGAATTAAATTACCTCGATACAAGTGCTTTAGGTTAAGCAAAATATCTAGCGGTGTAAAATGATATGTTTGATTTCTGGTGAATATTAGAGGTTGCAATACACCACTTAGCTTCCCTCAATTACACATCTGACATGCAGTACATGTCGCATGTACGCAAACACTCGAGGAATTTCCGCTCTCGAATAGATGTTTCGTTCGAACTATTTAAACTTGATTCATTTATATATATTAATACGTACATTACAACATGTATTTGAATCGAATTTGAATTTTGAAACATCCGGGGAGAGTACATTTTATAATGTTTTCTAGTCGGAATCTTTCACGTCCATATATCAAACGGTTTACAGCACGTTGTCGCTTTATGTGTTGTCGATTTGGCCTAAAACGATCTCGTGTGTACTGTGCATAAGAGAGGGCCAGGAAGAGAAGGTTGAAAAATCGTACGTTCACACGATAATTTTTTCAAACGATTTATTTATTACACGCCAGTGTATAGACTGGTCGGCTGTAAAACTTTAGTACCGATTTTAGATTTTGACATTTTGCTCGTTCTGCGCAACGTTTTATTGTAATCCTACACCGCATCATATACTTTATGTGCACATTTATAATTTATCCTCTGCTATCGGGTAGTGGTATATTTATTATTTTTCATCGTAGCAATGTAAACGTTTTTCGTTCATATTATCATATATCTTAATATCTATGATGCATGTACCTATAGATGGCTTGGTTACACGATAATTATAGGCAACACCATACGGTCCGGGCCAACTAGGTCACGTCTCATTTCTTATGTGTTAAAGAAAGTTAAATTTTCCACGATAATACCATGAAATCGGTTTTGATATTTACATAATTTACTGTTATTGTGTTATTACAAGATACGGATTAAAGCAATAATATAACCTATTCGTTTTCACGTTACAATAATAATAGCATTATGGTATCAATTTTTATAACCAATCAAACTAATCTAAACACTCATAATATTAACAATAAACAAAAAAAAAAAAAAAACTATGAGTTATCGTTGAATTAAATGAGATTTTATTCAATAAAATAGTTTAAGTCAATATGAGGTAAAAATCAGACGATCAAAAAACTTCATCTGAAATAGAATGAGAATCAAAAAAAAAAAAAAAATAAATATATTAAACTTAAAAAAATGACACCTAAGCTTTTCGAATTATGAGATGAACGCTTTAGGGTATCTACCGACCGTCCAATACAGAGTGCCGCTTAAGTACGGCGGGTATACGTTCCAGATGAGAAGCAAATTTGTGGACTAGTCAAATTTGCCTGCAGAACACCGGGACATCATGGAATTAAATGCACCACCATTGCATAACCATGTGTAATTCTAATAACAATAAATTAGAATAAAACGAGGTGGACGGTCATCCTTCATCGTTGTAGATCTCAATAAAATAATGCTATGGTAAAAAAAAAAAATACCATGACCGGTGCTTACGACACGGCGCTCGAAAAATTAACAATTTATAAAAATAATATCCACATGGATCAAAAAATATACATTACCGAAAGGCTATAGAAGCTGTGGCCCAGTTTGGCCGACGCCATTTAATAATATTCACATCATTGCGCACATGCGAACGAATAAGAAAAAATATATTGCTGCTGCACAAAGACAAAAACGTAGTGCCATACGAAAAATGCCGACGTTCCGGTACGACGCTGGAGCATTGCCGGTATTATTAATCGTACAGTAATAAAAAAAAATCCCAAATTAAGTATTTATAATCTGGTGATACGGTGGTTAGTGCCATACGGGGTGCAAGGGATTGAAGGGGTTGACGGAGTAAGTGGACACACGAACGCCGTCCGTCGACAAACTTCACGATGTTGTGACACAGATGAACTACTCGAACGTGCAAAGATAACCGGAAAATGCATTGTTCCAATACGTCGCGAGTTCATTATATTATTAGGACATCCCCGTGCGATACATTTACTATTATAGTATTATGCACTTTACAAATATAATAATACTCCAGGATAACATTTTATTCATTTATTTATTTGTATATATAATTTATTTGTTTATTTATATTTTATCAAGTTATGTTGAATCATCAGTTTAATATTGCTATGTGTAAGATATTTTTTAAATGAAAATACAAATTTACGTGATAAATAATACGTAAAATACGTGTAATACAATAATTTGTTCTCGGTGAAATACGACAAGATAATATTGTCGATATGCTGATAACCTCTGCCATTCAGGTGTGAACATTGATGATCGAAAGCTTGCGACGCTAACTCGTGATGTCGGACCAAAGTCCTAAGAGTCCAAAGATACGTGGCATTTAGATGGTAACTACTTTTCGATAGGCCTTACCGTTCGGAGACCGAGGAGAAACTGTCGTACCGATTTAACGTCCGCATGGTTGAATACAAGTAGGATCTGCAGATTAAATGTTTTAGCTGGACCGTATATTTTTCAGGACAGCTAAAAGTGGTCCATTGATTTTTTTTTACCGTTCATTCTCTACAGAAGTTATTTTACTATAGTAACTCGATCTCCGTGTACACAAGTGAAGCATACTCTCCCGCTACTGTACATGCTGACTGATGATATCGGTACGATGAAATCATCCGTGGTAAAAATAAAAAATTCGCAGTATTTCTTACTTACATAACGTACGTAGTATACAAAACAAAAACGGGAATTAATCATGTGGAGATTTTTTGACCCTCGCAACATTATATAAGGTCGATTTATTGCGCTCGTGCAGTTCTAGGGAATGTTTGTCTCACTTGTGTACATCGATATCGCGAATACGGTAGTATAATATCTAATAAAGATAAAGGGATACAATAATAATAAATATGATATCAGCAAATATTTTTTAATAAAATTTCTATTGCCAGCGTATGTAAACAGCAGTATGTGTTAGCACGAAAATTGCATGATACTTTTTCCGGGCAAACACAACGTCATCGTGTCACGGACATTTGAACCCTTACAGTGTGTTTGTGCTTGTTTATTTTTGTGTATATATATATTTACGTGTACCCAAAGGTATATGAGCGGCTGTCATCGAGTGATTGATAATATATCTACAACATTTTTTCCAGTAGAGTAGTGCATTACACGAATAATACGCGACGTGAACAATAACAACAACAATCAGTAACAGCATACGGAAGTTTAAGTAGAAATGTAAGCCCGATAAATTTTTGCCAAATAAATTTACCGTAAAAGTACCGATTTTATTTTTATCAGTAAATATTTTTCAACTGGAATAATTAGCATGCGATGGTTCAAATTAAACGTCTTCTAATAGATAATAGATAAGAATAATCACTATTATGAATTGTGTGAGTAACCGTCGCGTTTGGATAGTATTTATGGTTGTTAAATTGGTATTCTTATTCTTGACTATATTATTATACATACATTTTTATCTACATTTATCATTTATATATTCATGTCTGTATTTCTAGTTTATTTATATAATACAATATCACAAAAAGTAAAAAAAAAATTGTATTCAGATTGAAAATATTCGTTTTCAATGTATATTTTGTAAACAGATAAAAAAAAAAAAGAAGTACAAAGAAAATGTAACATGAATAATGTGAAATTGTCTAAGTTGAAAAAAAAGTGCCTTCACCAATTAATAAGATAACCGAAAATCAGTTTCATAAGTTTGAATTTATCTAAAGTTTTTATATGTATTACTTGGTGGAAGTTTTTATTCAAATAAAATTTCAATAGCGGTGGCATTGACCATTTCTGTTTGATTAAAATCCTATTTACACGTAGAAAGAAACTAACTCATTACCGATGTGGCTCTGAAGATGATTACTTTTCTTCGCTGTGCGTGAATCGATAGCGTGACATTGCGTTGTGAGTATAAAAGTTTCTCGAATTCCATAATGAACGTTGTTTAATATGCTGTTAGTACTTGCGATAGTAAGGATTCATGGTCATACATCTTTTTCTCCTTCTTCTTCTCTGGCCAATTATATTTCTGATTTTAATTACGTACATGTTTTCACGAGTAGATCATTTTTCTGATTTAAATACTTACATCAAACTTTAAGTTGTCAAGTCTGGTCAACGATTTTAAACGTCTAGTACGCTCGCAATAACATACACAAGTTAAATGTTATTTTACGAGTGTACCGACGGGGATTTTTTACTTGAACTGTCTAACTGTACATAATTCTATGAACAACTGAAACCTATGAAACCTATGTTATACGAAATCAACAGTTCTTTGAAAATATTCATTGTTAAAACAAATACCGTTTACAATAAACATACAATTTAACTTAAGATACTCTTTTTTATTGCACGAAATATATGTAAATAATGATATTGTATTATATTTCTAATAACATTGTAAAATAAGTAAAATAATATTATTAAATAATAGTAAATAATTTATTATTATTAATAATAGTTTGTTCACTAGGTATATTATAACGTGTGTTAATATACATATATGTGCCATATCCATTTTTTTTCGAAGAATTGTTTTCTAATATCTATCCAATTTTTTGTAACTTTATTTTGCTATGGTTTATGAACGTTTCACTACTCAGATAGTATTTGAGGACTATATTAGAGTGACCATACATCCCGTTTAAAACGGGATTGTCCCTTTTTTGATCATCACGTCTCGTTATCCCGACAAACTTCGAATAAGACGCTTTTTATCGCGTTTTTAGAAGATTGTCCCGTTTTAATCCCGTTATATCCATATTATTTATTATATAAGTTATTAATGCTTGTAAATAAAATATCTATGTATGAAAAAATATAAAACAGTTTTACTCGTATATTTAAAATGTGAAACCAAAGTTAGAAATAACAGATAAAAGTTTTTTTTAAACGAGCGTCAAGTCCCGATGCTGACGAACTATAAAATTACTGATTTAATAATTTAATAATAATTAAAAGAAAATATTTTATTATTTAGGTTATTTTACTAAAAAATGGTAAAGTAAAAAGAAAATAATTGTTTATGATATGACAGAAATTTGGACTTTAATTCTCGACATTTGTGTGCATATGTGTGAATGTATAAGGATGAGGGTTTTTTATTTGGGGGGGGAGAAGTAACAGCTATCCCGTTTTTTTATTATCTTGATATGGTCACCCTAGACTATATACTCCTAGATGATTGCATGATTTTTGCTCGATAGATAATTTACTATTTATGTTTAGATTAGAGAAATTACTATTTTCAACGCGACTTGTCCGATTATATTGAACGATTAAATTATAAATAATATGAATAATATTAAATTATATTATGTTATGCAGTACATGAATTTAAATGTGTTTGTTGATTAAGGTTTGGAAAAATATGTTTGCAAGATTTTTTTTATCTCAGTAAGTATTATGTTTATCATATCTTATTATTATGGTCAAAGGGCCACCAAATTAATTGGCCGGGCATCATCCATTTGCGCCAAAAAAAATTATTTTATTTTGGGTATAGTTAATTTGCGCCAAAATAAAAAAAGGTATGTTATTTCCGACAATCCATTTGCGCCAAATTTACCTGCGTAAATATTTTACATTTGCGATTTGGTTAATTGAAAATGTATATCTACTAATTATTTATTATTGTTTAAAAAAATATGAAGTATTGATTATTATTTAAAAAAAAATTCGTACAATCGATTACAATTGACTATCATTTAAATAAAATGTTATTTTTTATTATTATTAATATTATTATTTAATTGTTATTTGAGAAAAATATGTATAACTTTATTATAATAATTTTAAAACGAAATAACATCCGGATAATAAAGGGTTCGTACAAAGGTGGTTCGGATAATCTGTACTGAATATGAATATACATATATGAATTTACCAAGTTGTTACTTTAAAATGTTTACGCAGGTAAATTTGACGTAAATGGGCTGTCGGAAATAACACCTTTTTTTTATTTTAGCGCAAATGGACTATAGCCAAAACGAATTATTTTTTTTTTTTTTTGGCGCAAATGGGTAACTCCCAATTGGCCCCTGGCCCCAAAAAACCTTGAGATGGCCCTGCTACTACTTATCGTAGGCACCTTCGATACAGAATCTTCGTCGAAACAGAACAACGATAATATGAATGATTACAGTTTAGATTATGTTGACTGTAATAATTAGATAATAATAATTTGCATCCCTGTATCGCTACTAAGTACCTAACTAGTACGTGTGAGTCTTACGATGACTATGTTGTAATATTATTACTGTTTTTGCCATATTTAGGATTGCACTAACGTGTACGTGTCGATACGACTATCGCGTGTGAACTTTTTTTTCCCGTGACGTTCTTCAGAAGCTGTATTGTTTACAGTTTTTATGCAGTATATCTATTTATTTTCTTCGATCTGTTTTGTTCGAATCTAATATCAATATTTATGCAGGAAAATATAAGTTTTTATTAAATTTTTTTATTTTTTCTGAGTAGAGGAGGGTAGCTGATATAACATGTTATATATATTAAAAACATAATAACTGCGAAATAAAAATAATAAAAAAACAAAAATAAATGTTGAAAACATACGGTTCTCGTATTTTAAATGATGAATTGCGTGTTGCAAAGAGTTTAATTACGGAAACTACGTAAGGCATATGTTTTTATATAATTTGATACGCAGACACATAATCTAATATTTCTTGTGGTTTCGGAGAGATTTGCACCTTTCTGTTGTACAGTATAACGTATTTTGCGTAATTTTCTACGCACCACGATTGGACTAAGCATTTTTTCGGTAAACTGATCATAGTTCGCGGCTAGTAGTTTTTACCCGTAAAACCATGAAGTCAAAATGCATTTAACTTTTCAACCCGTGGTTAATAACGATCGTGACAGTATTCGTATGCATGATAATGGTTATAAGATTTTGTAATAACTACTATTATATAATTTTATGTATAATTGAGGGTTGGGTTTTCGAAACGTCAAGGTAATAACGATACACTATGTATGAACGTAACCATAGGAACCAGGACTCGGAAGACTGTGTGATATAAAATAATAGAAAGAACGGAGCACTTTGCGTAGATTGAACAATCTGTCTCCTATATCCTAATAAAATAAAAATAATAAAACATTTTTGCACAGTGAAACTTCCTTGCATAAACATATACTCTCATAAGATTGTAGCTAACAATTATTTATATCATTGTAAATATAAAGAACGATCGTCGTTTTACGACAAAAAAAAAAAAAAAAAAATCCAAATATAACTTTAAAAATGTTGAAAATTAGTAAAAAAAAAAAGAAAAGAAATCATATATTCTGATCGCACAAGAAGAAAATAAATATTCAATAGAATTTCGCTGCCTTTCAAAAATGTGCAGCCCACTAAAGATTGCCTGTCGCATAGTTCACCACGAGGCAATGGAAACCCTGATTTACACTCCGAAGTTCCGTTTGCGTGCAGTGTATTTCCGTTAATGAATAATGACCATTACGCGTCTAGTAACGATAACTACTCCACAGTTGGCTCACCGTTCCCAAGAATATAATAACCGTATAGTGGACGCCACCAGGATGAAATACTATTATTTATCGCGGTGCACCTGCACGAAATACTACGTCAATTCAAGTTCTTTTTTCTTTCTTTTTTTTAATATCATCGAAAACCATTTCTCTCCGTTGTTTATTTAAACTTTATCCGTACATATATATATATCTGAATTTACGTCAAAAATGTTCAAACTTTCGAAAGAGCTTATTGTATATTATCGTCATCATCTCTTTTACGTATAGCACACGAAAATCTTTAAGTTGCGCGCAATGCGTGTAACATTTTTTTATTATTTTTTTTATTTGTACACGATAGATTTTTTTTTGTTATTTATTACTTGATTACTGCCACGACGTTGAATGCGTTTAAACACGACTTGATATTGGTATGTGATATTATTATTTTCTGGAATACATTACATATTTGTTCTGATAACTACACGATGTATTTTTTTTTTTTTTAAATCCAAAAACGCACTTTCAACGAAACACGCGTTCAAATCAAAGTGTTACTGTCGAGAACAATTTACTTTTTTAACGGATGTCAACTATGTACACGGAAAGAATTCGAGCACGGGAACACCCGAAATAATGTCAAATTACACTCGTCATATATTACTCGTTCAGTATATTATTATTATTATTATTATTATTATTATTATTATTATATTTCATAGCTCTACTATTGACGTGCGTTTAGAGCCAGATTCTCAAGTAGTAAAACACGATGACGTACTGTTAAAATATTGATTGCATTCGAATTACGTCCGTAGAACGAAAAAAATATGTTGTGACGAAAATTGCGGGCAGGATTATCAATTTATCAGGAATTTTTTAAAAAAAAAATAGATAATGTAACCAATTGGATTTTTTTTTAAAGATAATTTTTAAAATATAAATAATATTTAAAACATATGATTTCATTGTTATAACTGCATCGTTGGTCTATTGTACGAATGTTTATTTTTAATGTCCCTGTATAACGTTATATGTAATGTTCCTAAGCATGTTCAGTATAATTTGTAGCTGGTACGCTTAATACGTAGAGCTTCTGCATATATGGTAAACGTCATTTAGGTTAATATATATTGTCGAAGGAAAAAAAATTGAATACAATTGAAAATCGACCATTGGAATTTTTTGTAATTTATTAGAGTATTTGATTATTATAATAAATATTTATCATTATGAGGTCATTTACGCTGCTAATACAATTGCGTTTGGTTAAAAATGTCTGAGTATTATAAGAATTAAAAAAATATTCTACCACCTGATATTTGAATACTTGTTGATGTAAAGCATATTAATTCATGTACAAAAACATGATTATTATTTATTAATACATTCATGTACACATAACGGGTTATCTTCCCGTGAGCAAGTTTTAAACAATGTACAAACAATTGCCCATGTTATTTGTTTAATTACATAATTTGATTTGCTATGATAAGTGAAATTGTATTCTTCTTCGATTAGGTGTACAATACGAGATCGTATCACAAAATCACTCTGTAAATGGAACTCTGAAGGTTCAAGGGTGAGGCAAACATTAAGTTAAACGAATGATCGATGAAACCGATAATATAATAAGATTAAATAAAGACATTTGTAAATTATTTGTGATTATATTTTAAGAAGTTGAATATAAGATCGGTTTAACTACTCTTATGTCGAAACGGTAGTGTACGCATAAGCGTATCTACAATAGAAAATAAATTAGATTCTATGATTAAATTACATTTTAAAATTTTTTATGTCAGTTATAATGATTATTTTAGTAATATAAAATTAATACTTTAAGCTCTACTGTTTAAATCATAATTCTTTTTTTTTTTCAAATAAACAATTTTTAATTATATCGTCAAAATAATAAACTGTCAGTAACCATGGAAGCTTTGATCTATTGTTTATTAAAACCGGTATTTTTTTATTTTTTTTTTTGCTTTCTATCGAAATAACGTAAAAATCGTAAAATTTAAATAATTATATGTTAAACCATATAATTAGAGTATTTTTTTGAACCATAAATTTTTCCAAATGACCAATTTTTTAATATTTATTAACAATACTTAATTCGAAAAGAAGAAAAACTGAAAATATTAAAAAAAGGATTAAAAATAAATGGTCAAGCTTTAAACGAGTGAAGTATGATATTAGTTTATATACTACATTTTTCGTGTTAAGTAAATGAATCAAATATTTTCAGACTTTCCTTATGATGTTTTTTTTACAAAAAGCTAACGGTCACATAATTTATACCATTAAAAGGTTATTTATTTTAATCAAAAAATATGTGTTATAACCTGAAAAGGAATATGTTAATTTCGAAGAGTTATATCTTAAAATATATCGATAAAAAAACGTTAAGAGCTGAAATTTATGTTTGGAAGGGGCAATTCGGAATACAATATAGAGCACACACCAAATGAGATATGGTCGAATTGCACTTACTTAAGTCAAATTGCACTTGGGTTTAAAAAAGGTAATAGTCGAACTGCACTCGGGTAAAAAGCAGGTAGTGGCGAATTGCACTTGGGCTCAAAAACGTATTTCAATAAAATTTGTATGCATTTGAAGGGATTGGATTAATTTTATTTAGTTACATTTAGTATCATTTTGTAATCATTAGCGTGGTTAAAAATGACTGTTTTATACATCACATTATGTTAACTATATATATTTACATTATAATTGTTATATTATATTATATTATACATATTATTATTATACATTTTTTTTTTTAATCGTTAAATTTAACTACCGTTATTATTATAATTCTTTTTTTGTCATTTGATCATTTTTTGTAGGAATGACTAACTGTATTCAAAAATTCTACCCTGGTAATACACTTCTGAGTATATAAGTCAATATATTTTAGAATATAATTTTTTTTCTGGCACTGTATTGTTGATGATCTTGTGCCAGTGTTTTGCATTAAAATATAGGTGTCAATTTGTAATTGTGTTAAAACATCAATAAATACGAGTACAAATATATTTAGATGTGGTGATAAAAATGATTTATTGAACTTCGCATGGAAAGACTCGCATGCATTAGTAGTTCTTTAGCTAGAAATCTTATCTGAAGCCCAAATATGAGGCGAAAAAAAGTCCTTCGTCAGAAATATAATTATCAACTAAACAGTTACTAGATTCTTTAACAGTGTGATTTTCTGGTATAGTTGATATAAAATCATCTGTATGAGATTCGCCAACTTCAACTGAATTAAAAAAACTTAAACCAAATATATTACAAAGCCATTTTCCAATTTCTGTTTCAGATTTGTAATCAGTTGAATGTTCTAAATTTTGTATTTTACGATACCATGATTGTGATAAATGGAATCTATAACCTATTATTTTACATAAGGAAACATTTAATTGATCGCATTATGGATTGCTTGTTCAAAATCTGCTAAAAATAAATTTAGCATAAATATTAAACCAAATTCATTGCACTTTTCAGTAATTATTTTAAACATATTATTGACAATAATATTATCTGCGTTGTCTAACGAACTAACATATAATTCTATTAAATAAGTACGCCGTAGCGTTCTTTAACAGAAAGATTCCTAATATTTTTAAAGCGTTTTCCATTTTAACTCATTTTTTGAACGAGTGTAGTTCGACCATTTTTTTGTAGGTAATAAGTGCTATTCGACTATCCCGACCAAATCATACTAAAAATGATTTTATGATTTATAGTAATTTGCTGTATTTGGTTATATTTTCGATAAATAAAATAATAAGGCTTGACCGATTATATCAGGCACTTGTCTTCAATTCGCTCGAATTGACTCAGTGTTGTATTTTTAAATTTCAATCGTATTATTTAATTATTGATATCGCAACAAATGACTTTTGGCTTTTTTGATATTTACAAAAAACAAGTGGTTTAAAAGCATATTTTGTTAAGAACAGAGGGTCGCTTACTAGGGTTCGTGTTTTTTTTGTAAATTTTTTAAAATCACTGGAAAATTTGACTACGTACCATATTGAGATAAATCTGTATTTGGTTTTCGCAATCGATAGTGGTACCGAATGGAACTTGTTGAACTTTATTGTTGTTTAATGAATGGGTTAAATAATTATAATAATAATAATAATAATAATAATAATAATAAATACCAAACGTTAAAAAACTCACATTACGCATATTATCAGCTCGGTATGTAAATAAATATCTTTTATCACGTAGTGCCATCACTCTATCTCGATTGGTTCCCTTAATATTTTATTATGTTAAAAGCAAAAACCATGATGCGTGGACTCTTATTTAGCCAGTGGTGCTTGAGCTCTCCTCGTATTATTAATAATTATTATTAATTTTGCTACGCATAAAACGAGCACACGAATACGAACTACCGAAACTTTTACGATGGTACACGTGTTATTGAGTTGAATATACAGACTGGAATCCTTCAGGCCGTTTGTCACTCGGGGAAAAATAAATATAAAACAATTGTTATTCCACACGAAAAACGCGCACGCGTGTAGAAAAGACGAATATTTATCATGTCATTTCCAATAGCGTATAGAGTTATATTGTTATTATTGTCAGTTTTGTACTTTGTCAGCAGGTCGTCTTATTCTTTTGGTCTTTTTCTTGACTTTATTTGTCGATTTATTTTTTTCTTTTTTTTTTCGGACATGTTCTGGAAGTGAAAAGAACTGTCATCGTCGTCGTCATCATAATTGTCAAAATAGAAAACGTGTTTTATTTCTTATTTTTATCTGCTTCTTCTATTTTTCGCTATTGTAGATCCTGTTTTTTTTGTTTTTTAGTTTTAATTTTTTCTCTCGACGTCCAAAGTGGTTTTTCGTAATAATCGGACATGGGCTTATTGTGTATTCGTTGAACGTTCGCTCGACACGACCATGGTAACCTCGATAATATTTCCAACAGCTCGGTAGCACGTACCGGACAGAAAAATTCATGCTCGACACATACTACGCGTATTACTGATGTGTTGAATGTAAAAACGTACTTGTTTCGAATGCCATCGCCGCCACCGCGGTTCCAGCCGTTCTAACCAAATAAATAGTCAATTTCTTTTCTTTCCTCGCCCGTTCTTCTACTATGCTCTTCTAAGCACTCCGAACTGAAATCGAATCATAAATATATATATGTGCAAATGTCCTTGAGTCGTAACTATGTTATCTTCTATAATAATGTATTCCACGGAGCTAAAACTGTTTAATTTTTCTCGGATTTCAGTTAACGCATCACAAACCGGGTTTTACATTTATACGGGTAATGTTGAATTGTATTAGGAAATTAAAATGTTGTATAAACAGACCCAAATGAGTTAAGTAGAAAAAAAAATCTATGTACAGATGATACTCGTATAATATGTCAGGTCAGTAGAGAGCAAAGATGGCAGTGAATTGTTATAATTGATATTATTGTTATACACAAATTAATGATAAAATAAAAAATTAAAACAGTAATAATTATTGAAAATATATACAAAAATACACACCGCTCATAATTCGTTTTTCGAAATAACTAACATGTCGTTTCTATACCGTTTTATACCTGTTCTGAATTGCATTCATAATTATTTTGTCTGATTTGCGTTCGTGGTTTTCTCACGATACATCCGAGTTGCGTCCTCAATTTCTTAAGTAAATTTCGACTTTATTAGTTCTTGTCTCACCCAAATTGGTTATCGCTGTATTGTTTGAAAAACTTGGAATGCAAATTCTACTCCATTAATAATTTAATGTTTATTTTTTTCACCAAACACTTAAGTTATTTCAAAATAATTTCTATTATTATATTATTGGAGGAAATTCGAAATTAAAAATATTATCGTTGATTATATCCGATTGTACGTTAAACTGTTGAAGTGAATGTCACAGTTAAACCGCTGCTAATACGTACAAAATCGATATCCAAAAATAAAGAGTGAGGTACGATTTACGGATAAGTAGTATCGATAATCCAGGATAACCTACGAACCCATCACCGGACATATAGACTTTGTTATGTACATTATTCTCGTGGACGCAACTCGGAACGGTCGTCAATCCATTCGTGTACCATTAACGGTAGCGCGTTGACGTGTTCAACTCGAGATTTGCTCCGTTTCCGTAATCGTTTAACGTGGCTGCAACATGAAACGAGATCATAACAAGATGTATATAAATGCGCTGATGAGCAGTGACGACGAATGCAGAAACCGTGGGAAATAGTGTAAGACCGATCGTTACGAGAGAGAGAGAAGGAGAGAGAGAGAGAGAGAGAGAGAGAGAGAGAGAGAGAGAGACTTGGCTTGAAACCAATCGGATTTCAATTTTACCAGTCGGGAAATTATTGTTTCGTTCGGCCGTCGCTTTTGTCCGGGTAATCACAGTGAATGCGGTTGTACGTGTGCGTGTAGGTATACAGCGGAAGCCATTGTCTCTATCCTCCCGCCGCCGCTGCCGTCGCTGAGCAACAACGCAGAATCTTCTGAAAATTATCTCTTTGTACCGTCGCGTACACACATACATTTGTACTGTTGTGTTCATACGCATACGCCATGCATGCTGCTATTGCGTCGTCTGGTTTATTATTCGCCCGTTCTTATTTCTCGTTTTTCGCCGCTACGAGTATAGGACTACGGACTGCACGCAACGATGCTAAGTCGAAATATACGCGAGACGATACACATACACACTTACACTCTTGCATGTGAACGCATACGAACGTACCTTTACGGACGCAAACGCACTTGTAGATACACTTGCGCATACGCACACACACACACACACACACACACACACACACATACCGATATCGCACGTATATTTACTATCTTAAGAGTATTATATACATATATTACATATGTACATATAGACGGACTTGTGCCAACATGAATACACATACACACACATTTGCATATACTCGCGTATACGTGCGTTCAGTTATTATGTGCTCATGTGACGCATAATTGGATTCGAAATCGTTTGCGTAAGATTCGCAACATTTCAATATAAGTTTTAAGCAATATCTTAATATATTGTTATTATTATTATTTATTTGCACTATATTAATCGAGTCAAATCTTTCCGGCCGTGAATCCGTGCAAATAAACGCACGCTGAATCCATTTGAATTATTATAACTCTAATGCTAAGAGTGCAATATACGAGTATGTGTATGCGCAGGCGAGTGCATCATCATAAACCGTGACTGCTACACGTCATTACTTTCTTTTATTTTTTCTACGACGTTTTGATAATGCGATACGACACGGCGGCGAAGATAGTGCAATCGTTTTATGGCTCAAGTGTTTCCATAGAAACCGTTAATTCTAATGACGTCTCGAGACCAATATAGAGGAATAGACGTATTATCACATACGTGGGTGCGTATTGTCGCGAATTTAAATCGATTTTTCTCCATTACGTTGCTCGAGAGTATGTCGTCATCGTGAGTGTATAGTTTATTTGGGGATTGTGTGTATGTATGTGTGTGTGTGTGTGTATGTGTGTTAATATCTTTTTGCAATAAACGTAATCGGGTCTTAAAACACAATCGTTTTGGTCGAACGAAAATCTTCGATTCACGCGAGTAATAATCACATCCAATACAACTACGGTTTATAACAGCCGTATTATCATGACCATAATGCATAATTATTTTGTTTCGACTTAGTTATTAAGTTAATGTTTGTTTGCGGTCTTTAAATAAACTGTTGCGCTTTCTTGACACTATATCAACTTTCATAAGCCAATTGTGTGAAGACGCTAAATTGAACAATTTATTTCGTTTTATGCAACTAACGTTTATGAGCAAATACACTCTATTATTATATTTTATTCAAAATTATTATCAAATCATTTTATACTAGTGATTTCTATATTCTATAATCCATATTGAACGTTTAGGTATAACTATTACAATTACAATTAAATTCATCATTACAAGTGTGTGTGAGTGTCTGTTATTATTACAGCTTTTAATAATATTTTATTGCAGTATAAAATAATATCAACAAAAATAAATTCATGTCATAGAAAATAGTTATAAGACACATAAGAAACTGAATAATTAATTTCGCAATAAAAAATAGATTATTATAACATTTTAGAATATAAGAAAACAATTAAACAATAATCATTTTACCAATACCTAACCTAACCTAATTAGCATGTAAACAATAAATATGTATAATAAGATTGAGCGAATCAGTACAAGGCAGAAAACAAGTAAATAAAGAATTCTATGGTGGTCGACTACTACGGAAACATATTCGTAATTCTAAATATTACCTTAACTCAAGTTGTGTATTTGTGTCTAAATGTATGATTTAATCGGTGTATACTACATTATTGAATTAAAATAAGTAAAATAAGTAAAATAAAATACTAAAATAGTAAAAATGTTCGTTTATAAGAAATTCACTATCGAGATTAAAATACTAAATATATAAGTGGATATAAAGTATACAATACATAAAAATATAAAATTATTAACTAATAATTTACAACAATTTATTAAATGATAGTGTTTTGTAAACAGTAATTAATTAAGTACGGATATAAATTAATAAAAAAACTATAGGAAATCATTAAAAAAAAAACAATTAAGTTGTATAGACTTTTTAAAAAAATCTTAAAAAAATTAAAAATTTTCGAAATTTTTTAAATTATAATACGGTGTTCCAACAAAAATTAAATTGCAATTCTGAGTAGATAATTTCCAGAGTAGAAACATATTTTTGTGTTTACTGTCTTTTCAAATTAATCTATTTTATACCCATACGGTACCGTGATAAATTTAACACATGGGGAAAGGTTGATAAGAACTTATTGAACAAGATTTGGAGCACATTATATAATGTACAAATAAATATTAACTTTTCAATTACGTTTATATAAAATATATTTTGAAAAAATGTAACTTAAAAGCAAAAAAAATACCTAAAATAATTGAAAAAGCCAAAAATATACAAAAAAAATATACGCAAAAAAGATTTAAAAAAAAAAAACGAAATAAAATTTCGTATATTTTATTCTAAGTAGTATAAATCGAATTCATAATTGATATAGCTTTGTTTTAGAGCAATAGAAAAAAAAACCAAATGCCTTCAAAATCCGTAATTTTGTAATTATCTTATCAATTAAATATAGTTTTCTTTCTTTTGAAATATTTATTTTTATATCGTACACACCAAACCAAAAATTTCTTCACGAATTAATATCTTTTAAATATAGCTAATTAACATATTATGATTAAAATTAAAATGTAAAATCATCCAAAAATATATTAAATTAAGGCAATAATATTTATTGTATTGAACAGTAATTATAGAATTACTTGAAGAATGGTTAAATGAATGGTTCAAATTATGATAATGTCAAATGATTTTTTTGTAAATGTTTGTATTAAATTTTAAAAGGATTCTCGTAGCTTCTATTATTATGATCATCTAAAATAAAAATAAAACTTCCCTTATTGTATTATTTAATTTTGGATAAATTTTATTTGAGATAAAGTATTAGATTCAGATTGTTGTTTTTGTATTAGGTATAATTATTTATTTCTATATTTTATTGTACTGTTGCAAAAACGCAATCACAATGTTTATTCTTCTTTTTTACACCACATTAGCTTATTATTTACATTATAATTGTTACCAATACTCTTTCTTATATATAATTTCTGTTATTTATATACGAATTATAGGAATATTTTTATAATACTGATGGTTGGATGATTAAATACATTTTTAATATTTTACGATTTGACAAACAATATAAATAATATTTATGTTATGTACGTTTGCGAGTGTGTGCGTTAAAAAAGTGTTATGTTTATAGATCGTAGCGTAAATAATTAACGTTTAATTTCTATTATCGCTAATATTATATACTCGAGATATTTCGATGAGAATATTAACTATAGTAAATATAACATACATCAGAGATTGGAAATTTAACGTAACTAGAGGGCCAATTTATAGAACATTAAAATCTGGCAAGCCAGAGTAAAGAAGGCAAAAAGGTTCATTAGAATTGATTAAATTAGCATTTATTTTATATAATTTAATTTAACAACTGAACCAATACTATAAATTAAGTACCTCATACCTTTAGCTATAAAATCTATGGTGATATGGATATTTGTTATGCTTAAACATTTGATAATTTAGCTGCGATTCAATATTAGATAAAAATATAATATTTATATTTTACAATCATCGTACTTGTATAAATGTAGCACTGGCCACATCAAAAAAGTTCGTTTCTATCCCTGGTATGCATTATAGTAATTACGTTATCATTACCAGTGAATGGTGTACTTTTAAAAACCCAATGCAGCGGTATTTCGTGCATGAGTATTATAAAAGAGCACTTTACGGCAAAACGGTTTTAGCAGACGCGCAATAAACCTTTAGGTGAAATGTTGCAATTAACCACACTATTGTTTAACAACTGTGTGTGATGGTTTTGTTGTCGACAAAATGACTACAGCAGCAGCGTGGAATCGAGCTGTGTAACACGAATAGGTGTATGTGTTTTCTTTGGTAATTTCGAATATTCTTACGGGTAATAATGCATAGTAGCTAGTAATATGGTACAAGCGTGTACTGTACGATTATCATAACCTGACGGTAAGGTAGTTTAGGGTAGAAAAAAGGAAAAACGTGTCTGTCGGTTTAGAATGTATTAGGAGCATATTGATGGTCGCTGTCGTCGTTGCTAATGATCAGAGTTAACGACTTGTGCACTCCCGGATGGGAGGAGGGACGTTTTTTAACATGCACACTCTTTCCAGTGTTGCAGTTGATGTGCATATATTTTATTTCCCTTCAGACAGTCAATTTAGTAGGAGCAGATTTCCTTGTTATTATTGAACGACTGAAATAAGGAAAGAGAGCAATACATTACCATCCTCTCCTTACCACTCTTTATTCCACAGTACCTGCTGAATTTACCTACTTTTTCCACGTGGGTACGATGCCATTTTTTTTCGATCTTTCTCTCTTTCTCTCTTTCTCTCTCTCTCTCTTCTGCTTACGACCATTACCACCACTTACCTTGTGCTCTTTCGTCGCATACTTAATGCGATGCGTATACATACGACGTTTCGTTTATACATTTTTTTCCTTCTCCACCACCACTATATTTTTATCTCTTCGCATACACGTAAATAACGTTGCACCATGACCGAAGGGGAAAAAATATAAGAAAGGAAGAGCTCGGGAGCTTTCATATTTATAACCCCTCCGTCGTGGATAAGAGCGGTGACGGCCACGGTTGTGGAGGTGGAAGCAACACAAGCAATGGTTTCAGCATCTTGACAAGCGGTCGGTGTTGAAATATTCAACACATCATCTATTTGATTGCAATGCACCTGTTCAGCGTATAGAGCATGTGAAATAAAAATTTCACGTGTATAAAAGAAAAAAAATATTATTACTCAACATAACCGGAACTCGAGTTGATCTATTGCTGTTTATCCTTTTTTACCCTGTTATATTCTTTCACCACACACTGGGGGGAAAAAAAAAATTGCGTAAAAGTAAATGAAGGAGGGAAGAATGGAAGAAATAGAATAATGCTTCAAACAAGTCATTTTATTATTAGTTTATTAAATTAGATTAAACAATCGTTTAATCAGAACTCGAGTTCTGCTCATGATTTTTGCGTCGTGCATACAGTGCACTTTCAGTTATGCGCGTCCAACCAATTTTTAAATACAGCAAGATTATTAAAAATATACGTGTGGACTTATTCTAAACTTTACATTAAGTTTATATGTTCACTTGTGAACTTATGTTTGATCGGTATAGATTAATAAATAGTCTGTTATAATGGTCTATGACATATGCACTGTATAATATTGTTGATACTTCTTGTATCTATGTTGTATCTGTAATTATAAGAATATTAAAAGAACAGTTATAAGTTATAAAAATCTTATTATAAATGAAAATTTTTTAACAAGTGATGAAGTGTACTTGAATAATTAATAAAACAAAAGGCATACGCGAATATTAGTAGTAGTAATGATAAATATCGATTACGGCTAGAAACTTTTGAGTTTTCCTTGAAAACAAACATTGTGCAGAACAAAACTGTCCTTATAACGTCACAGCAGTGTTTAAAGAAGAAAAATATATGAAATCATTATAGTTTATCAGTTGGAATAATGTTAAAAAGAGGAGTATAAAAACATTTAAAATGTCCATCGCTATTGCATTATTCATAAGAGAGTTTCAATTTATATTCGCATTGCGTTTGCATTCGGTTTCTATTGTGTGATCCATTTGACGATCGTTTATTCTGGAATACGTTCAAACCAACTAGAAAATAAATCAATTGATTATTCAAAAATAAAAAATAATAAAAAAATACGTGTATATATATATAACCTAAAAGATTTCATTTTAATTGGTATTTCTGGAGGATATTCTATGCCACGGAAAAAATCCTAAATATCAAACGATTTGCAGATAGGTAAATACATCAAGCAATCGAAACAAGAACGTAAAAATATACAGAAACAGTATATGATGTATAAAAATGTTCTGCAGTTGGATATAGATTTAAAAAAAGCCAGCCGGATACAGCAGTCGAACAAGTCACTGTTGCTTTGTATTTTCAAAACGACGATAAAATGTGTCATACTTGAAAAATGATTCCAGGCGAAGTACATATGGGTACATACGTCTTATGAAATTCTTAACATTTAAGATTTTACACAAAAAAAAGTCTCTTAGCAAATTCGATATGATTATCACATGTAATATACTAAATTTAAAATCGCACATCGCTTTGAAAACATTTTCCTTTTATTAGTGTACGATGAAAATATTTAACAATTACATAAAATTTCCAAGCCAAGGCATTAACTCGTTAGTAAATTAAAAGTTAAGTTAATTTAACTTATAAACTTAACTTATTTCTTTACAAATTAACTTAAAATTACCGTATTATTTTTTCATTTACCCCAAATAAGTTAATTTTGATTCTCAAGACCAGAAAAATATTTTTGTAAAATACCGCGTTCGATAACAAGTTCATGGAATTTAGAAAAATATAAAAATAAAAATGTCGAAGAATTTTTAGATGAGACTACAATATTTATTACGCTATTAACTATTAATAGAGATCCCGCTGGTCTTGGGAAAAGTACTCAACCATCTTAAGACTATTGAGTAAAAATAACCATGCCATCAATGAATTAAATTACCATTATCATGAAGAATTTCCGTTAATCTATACTAAAAAATAGGTACATATCATTGACTAAATAATTCTAATAATAATTATACTCTATTATAATTATAATTATTCCATAATCTCTATGATACTAATAAATAAGACTGATATTATTAAATATATTTTAATAAGATAATAAATTCAATAGCTGCTCAACATTTTGAGATTCAATTTTTACTTTGATTAACCTGCCAATCGTATTTTATTTGTTTAGATTTTAATAAAGTAAATTTCAGCTGCAGTAATTATTTTTAGTTTTCATACTGTTACTGAACATTAAAAAGAATAATTTTTTAAATTATATTTATCATATGTGATTTGTAAAATTAATAAAAATAAGCCATAAATAAATTACCATAAATTTGACATTTGAGTGTTTAAAAAACAATCCCAATAAAGAAATGTATATTTTTTTACTGTAATTATAGTCTAATAAGATTTTTCTGCATTTTCATTATCGTTAATGTTAAATAAGAACGTTGTAAATTGTTTATATATATATATATATATATCAGTACTTAATATAAATATTTTTTATTTTGTAATTAACTTTACTTCTTAATTGACGTTAAGTTAAGTTCACGATATTTTTTTACTTAATTTTTAATTTACCTAGTTGATATAATTTTCCAGTCTCGAACATTTCTAATCGTCAAAAATTACACTCATTCAATAAAAATACAAGAAAATATATTTAGAACTATATCATCGTAATCGTGAAACTGACTTAGGGAAGAACGTTTAGTGTTTGAATAACACAAATATAAACTAACGGAGTTATTATTATATTTAATTTCAATTGGTCTTGTACCATTGTATAATTTCATTTTTGGAACTTGAAAATACCATGCATTATAAATGCAAAAAAGAAAAAGAAAAAAAATCGAAATTAATTATAACTTATTCGATGTATTTTTCAATTTACCGAGAATCAAGAATCTAAATTGAATTCTAATAAACGCATGTTTGTGAATTTTTATACGGAATAATACGTTAAAAATTCGTAGAATATGTTTAACGGCGGACATGCGTTTAAAACAAAACAGATTTTAGATTAAAATAAAATAAAAATTATGACTTCCCATTATTTTGAATTTAGCATGGTATTCGAATAATTTATTAGAAATTTTATTTTTAAGTAATTATTATGATTAAACACAAAACAGTGAAAATGCATCTCGTTTTTTCCCCCAAATTATAAATACGAGTATTAAAAACGCAACAGTGAATTGGTGAGGGGAGAGTTAAAGTTGATTTATTTTTTCAAACTCAGTTACTAGATAATAGGGCAAATTAAATGAAAACAGAGGTTATTGTACAGAGAGAGAGAAAATATGTACGTAGAACGCTAAAGAAGTTTGAATAGTCAGAAAAAATAATGGCTTCTTTATTGTAGCTGGTTATTCTTTAGAAGTTTCACGTAACAATATATGTTTATTTATTTTTCTAATAAATTAAAATGTCAAATTCGAAGACACTGAAATGGTATATTATATTATTCATATTGAATCGAAAACGCTTTAATAACACAGTCCAGAGGAATAAAAACTGCAGTGCGGATGTGTGTTCGTTCGTTTTTGAATGCGAGTTATGAATCATGGTTACAATGTTACTCGTACCTTTCAGTTGGTAAATATTCGATGGAACATATTGCTTTAATAATAACTTATCATTTATAACCATCAATTTAAAGACCCATGAATGGTGAAACAATATAATACGAACACAATATATCTTCAAGACGGCGAGATGTATAGGCAAAACAGGTACATGCGTACGTAGAGGATATAACATTTATAGCATTACAAAACGAATTGTTTTTAATATATTATCGTTTCACATATAAACCACATGTAATCGATATTACGATTTTAAAGCTTCTATGCATTATGATTATTGGGATAGGAATACGATATATTTTATAGTTATTTTGTGTACACTTTCATAGAGTTATCGACAAAGCGTGAAATAATAAAATATTTTCATCAAAAGAATTATTGACCCTCTTGTTATTAATAATCAATGTTTTCCTCGGATACTGAAGTAACGCATTTTACTTTTCTTTTCAATTACGTTCTCCAAGATATTGAATAAACATCTATTTTATAGATATACATATTAATCGTATAGGAATAAATGTAACGCTGAATCGATTTTGAAAAAGAGAAAAAAAATCTGTTCGGTAAAATATATTTTATTAATAATAATATGTGTAATCATCACCTAATAGAATAAACTCTTTATATTTTAATATTATATGATACGCTTTGTACCTAAGAATTGCGTAAGTATATTTAATACGTAAATATTTATTTATTTATTTCTATAAAAAGAAAAAATTATAAATTTATACATAATCATTACTTAATTTTGGTTTTCAAATGAATTTTAGAATTAAATATCTTATTATAGTTTGATTATCTTTTAATATATTTATGTATACTACTGTGATTAATTTTCCAAACAATTTTAAGTGACATAAATTATAAATAAATAACAATTTTTTTTTCTGGTTGCAATGATTATTCCATAAACCATTTGTTCTTTGGTAATATTACACATACCATATCATAAAAGTTTTCTAGTATGTTTTGTTCGTTCACTTTGTTCGAAACTTATAAGTTTACATGGCTTATAATTCAATGACATATTATACATCACATAAGTGTTCTTCTGAAGTTTCAAAATATGTTACTTCCCAACCAATTGAATTTACGCACAAAAATGTATTTAAGAATTGTATGGTTTTTGATATACTATATGGTTTAGTTAATTATTACGTAGTATTTGTATAAGTAATTTAAAATATTTTTAGTTCATACCAAAATACAGTACAATTCCGATTATTCAAACTAATAGAAATTTCACCTAGTTCGAATATTGTAAATTGTTTAATAAACGTATATATATATATATATATATATTTGTATTTAATATTATTATAATTATGTATATTACAAAAACACAAAAAAAAAAAATTATACTTAACATAAATTTATTGGGGTTTTTTTTTTTTGACGAAACTGTCCATTTATAATTGACAAAAAGCTGCAACGTGCTATTCAGTAGCTAAACATAATAAATGTTTAAGAAGAAATTAATGCATTGAAAAACATTCAAACCAGTTTTTCTTTCAAAAACTTGTTGTTTTGAACATTCAAGACTAGTTTCAAATTCAACAAATACTTCACATGATACATGTTCTTTAGATGTACTCATGCTTAAGTCACCTGCTGTAATCACTTTCTTCATCCCTACTTTAATTTTACAACGAATAAATTATTTTATCATCATCTAATCTTAAATCATTTATATCGATTACCAGCCAATCAACAGCATAATTATAATCACAGTCATGAAATCCCAGAATTTCCATTTTTTTTGTCCTATCATAAGAACATTACGTTTATGTTTTCTAGACATAGTAGATATTTAACACTTATAATACGTAAAAATAGATGTACATGGTTGTAAACCAAAGTAGACTGACAAATAGAATATGAGAATAGATAAATCCTTCTAGTCTGGATTATCTACAAACGTTTAAGCATATACATGTATGTAAAGCATTAGTAATAATGATAATGATACAACCAATAAACCAGCAGATAATTTTGACGTTCGAATACGCCAATTGCAGGTCGAATAATACAGGGATTGCATAAAGGAGGTTCGGATAATCGAGGTTCTACTGTAATTATTGTTACATTCTAAGTTTGGCATCAAATTTACCTGACTTTTCTAATAAATAGATCTCGTTATATAGTTTAAAATCCTGTAAAATCGTATTTAAAAACCTACATTGTAATCTTATACTAATCAATTGATGGTTGTAATGTTTAAAATTTGTTATAAATTATTCCATACACTATTGTTTAAACAATTTAAAAACAATATTTTTATCTTATAATATATAGTACACGTAAATTATTAATTGTTCTAAAAAGTAGAAAAACCAAAATTTAATTTCATTCTAAATTTTTACATTATTTTTAAGTTAAAAAAAATAAATGGAGATTATAAAATAAAAGTAACCAGCACCATGGTTGTGGAAACCAAAATAAAATAAATACAATTATATTGATGTACTTAATATATATGGATGTACTTAACAGCATTTATTTTATATAGTTAGGTTAGGTTAGTGTTGCCTAAAATAAAAATGTATTATACTTATAGTTCTATTAAATTTTGTCAAGAAACATATATTTATTAAGGTTTGTTGAAAAATATATTTAAAATTGTACTTGCAATTTTGTGTACATCCGTTCACTAAATCGTTGTACTTCATACAAAAATAATAATTTATTACAGAAATAATGCCAAAAACACGCTTTTCTGAAATAGTCCGTACTATATGTAGTAACAAATTATTTTCAAATTCGGATGAAAGATAAATATTTCTCATCGGTGTTGATGTAAATCTTAAAAGTACGACATAAAACCATATTGAATTAAATATTCAGTTCACAGAAAATGTTTGATGTTTATCTTTTTTTTTTCTTTTTTTTTTTAGAAAAGAATATTTACAATCTACGTTGCAAGGCATAATAAGCAAATTTGAACATAAAATACAATAGAAATAATTTACAACTTGGTCACATGAAAAGGGAGGCAATCCAGTGATAGTACCTAACGTTTTTTTTTTATTTTTTTTTCTCGATTAATTATTAATTATTAACTTCACTTAAATTAAAATTAAATTGATTGAACTAACAATCATTTAATAAGTCACGACACCATTTTTTCTATAGACGGCGTGGGGGTTGCTAGGAAGCGATTTAGACGCAAGTTCAGCGATTAAAGGATTAAAATGAAACTATAATTTAGAGTGAAATTCTTTATAATGTTATGTGGCTAATTGATTTACTATTTATATTTTAAAGTCATTTTGAAGTATGAAATTTGATACGTACCAAGGTGCAGAAGTGATAATACTTAGAATGATGGATTAGAAGTCCTGGAGGGTATGGATCTGAAATGGTTTAGCGCATCTCCAGATTTGGATTGCATAAGCCCAGATAGATGTTAATAAAGATTTGTATATGATTATTTTTGGGAGAAGGGTAGTTTTGATTTTGGAATTGGTCTAAATAAGTGAAATCGACTATTGAGGGTTTTTCCTTTTGACTTATATGAGGACCCCAGGTCAATCTTTTGTCAAGTATGACGCCGAGGTATTTAACTTCTAGGAAAATTGGGATTGGTATTCCTTGAAAATGGATGGGGAGGGGTATGGATTTTTTTAGTGTGAATGGGAAATTAATTGATTTGTCTGGATTAATCTTGATTTTCCAGTTGGATGACCATTTATCTATTAAGTTTAAATGTGTTTGTAAACAATATATAGTTTCTATAGGATCATTACCAGGTGATAGAATTGCGGTGTCGTCAGCATAGGTGGCTATTATAGTATTTGAAATTTTAGGGATATCAGCCGTGTTAATATTAAATAAATCAGGAGAAAGGTGGCTACCTTGGGAAATCCTACTTTAATTGGGTAGAGTGACGATTCAAAGTTACTATACCAGATTGTATAGGTACGGTTTTCTAAATATGAACAAATTATTAAATAATATGGGGCAGGTAATAACATTTTTAGTTTAAAAAGTAGACTCTTGTGTTATACCCGATCGAACGCCAAGGCCACATCTAAAAACACTCCCGGGCAGTATTGCTTTTTTTCAAATGAATATAAAATTTGGTCAGTTTGCCTGTGAATTTGATGTACAGAGTGACTCATTTTAAAACCAAATTGGGAGTGCAGAATTATGTTAAAGTTTTGGAGTATTAGTCGTTGATTAATCGTATGATTTTTTCTAATAGTTTGGCAAGAGTGGTTAAAGTAACCTTATAGGTCTATACGATGTGATTTCATTCTTGGGTTTGTTGGGCTTAGAAATAACAATTATTGTTGATAATTTCTATATTTATGGAATGTAAGAAATCCGTAACACGGAATTAAAGATATAAGATATAAGAACGATTGTATCTTTCGATAGATTTTTTAGAATTTTATTAGTAATAAGATCATAACCTGGTGCTTTTTTTCTTTTAGTTTACTAATTAGAAATACAACTTCGATAGATGAGGTATGTTTTGCTGGAAGTAACATTGGAAGAGGACTATTTATAAAATAATTGATTTTTTCAAGGTGTTCAGTGCTAGGATGTATATCAGTATGTGGTTTGAAAATGTTAGAGAAATGTTCACCAAAAAGATTTGCTTTTTCTTTTTCAAAAATAACCATCGATTTGTTGGGGCCAGTTATCGGAGGAAGTTGCCGTTTTTTATTAAGTAAGATTTTTGCAGTTTTCCAAAGAAAACCGTCATTTGTGTTTAGGATTTGATATTTTTTTTTCAAAATACTTAGTTTTATATTTTGATATTAACTTTTTGATTGTGTTTTTCAAGTGATTAAATATTTGTTTATCAAATGGGTATTGATATTTTTGCCATCTGAAAAAAGCATGACGTTTATCAGAAATTAAAGTTCTTATATAGATAGGCAAGGTTTGATTATTTGTTTAATTTATACTCCTTGGAGTATATGGGTATGATGATTTGTATATAGCTGATTGTATCGTGGTTGTGAGGTTTTGGGCAGCGTTTTCTACATTGGTTTTTGATTTAAGAGAGATTTTTAGGTTGGTGTTATTTTGCATGATTTCAGCGAACTCGTTCCATTTTACTGGACCTTGTGATATCAAAGGATGCATAGGATTTAGTTCTGGAACTATGTTTAGTTGGAGCGTGATAGGAGTGTGGTCAGTGCTAAGGTCATTTAAGTTGGTGACAGAGAAATTAATATGACTGCCTAATGTTGAAATGTTTATCTTAAATAAATATATTCAATTGTTCAAATACATTTAAACAGCAACTTAGTTGATTTAAATATTGAAAACATAATATATGAGGATAATAAACTCTATATGATAGCTAAATTGTCTTCGAGTATAAAATTTTAATTTTAATTTTAACTTTAGATAATATTCAATTAATATGTTTTTTCAAATGCGTTATGTTGTAATCTACTCATAAATATTGTCCGTGTTCAATTCTGCATTACGTTTATTATGAACGATTTCAAATTACAAGTTATGCGATAATTCAATAATCAATAAGCATTTGTTTGATTATACAGTTAGAATTTTATTTCTAGTAGTATTATATAATTTTTTTTCGTATTATAATAGATTTATGTCTTCAAAACAATCACATTACTTTAAAATTGTATTGATTTAACTATAATTATTTTATTTCTTTAGAACAAATTAAAGTCTTAGCAGGTACTTTAAATATATTTTAAACAGAACTTAGTTATAATAATCCATTAAAATGAATATTTAACACCATACGAACAGTTTTTATTCACGGTAATAAAATATAACACCATTTTATTATAATGGTGAATTTTTTTTTACAAAAGTGTGTTCTAATTGCAATAATTGACGGATAACATTTTCTAATAAATATCATAAAACAATAAAGTCGCTTATCTTCTATACATGATAATTACGTAGTTTTAACTATTACTATAATGAAAAGTGCCATAAATATATGTATTTATATATATATATATGTGTGTGTGTGTGTAGTAGTGCGCGTTCACATTTATAAGCGCATCAATTTACAACAGGTGGTAGATGGACAATAGCAGTTTTGATAACACAGAACAATCTGTATTGTTTGTAAAAAGTTTTGAAGTGAGAACGAGAGAGAATAGAGAAAATTAAAAAAAAATAACTCAAGATCATTCTACGTGGATTAGAAAACGTAATTGTATGTCTTGCACACGAGTTTTGATGGTAGAAGGGTAGTAGCTGTTTCATTAAAAAATGTCCATCAACTCGTTGTAGAAACATTGTGATAATAATCGCAAAGTATTTCTGTTCCGTACAGCTCATCGTTTCGACTGTATGTTGAATAAAAAGTATTTTCTTCATTAAATTGGCGGACTTTTATAAAAGAAAAAAAGAAAACACTGTGCATTATCCGAACAGAGAAACACTTATAAGTTTTAATGAAAAACGTAACGTCTGATCCTAATTGTAAATCTTATACATATACAAGTATAATTTTAATAATATTTAAATGTATGAGTTTAGTGCCTAATTATTGAATAAAATAATATAATTGGCATAAATATAAGAAAAAAAGAGTGTTTATGTAAATAAGAATATGTCATCATAAAAGATTCTTTTTGAAAAATTTCAAAAATATGGTTATGCTAAGCAATCAATATGATAAAGTAGCTATTGTATATAATTTTTTTTTTTTAGATGATCAAAACTAACAATATAAAATGTTTATAAATTATTATTTTCCCTATCTATCAATACATATAGTAATATAATTTATATTTTGGATCAGTTTTGATTAAAAAAATAAAAACCTAATGATTTCTCTATACATTAATTCATAATTCCAAGATATAAGCATAAAAGCGATACGTTTCTTATATTATTCTCGACAATATTGATTTGAGCATAAGATTTAAAACGAAATGTATTTTCAATTTTACTGATTGGTTTACCGATGTTGTGTGAATTCTATTATAGTAAAAACAAAACATAAACTGGCACAGTCGTACCGTATATTTATACACACATTTACCTACACGTACATTCATATTATGTGACTTTACCGACGGTCGTATTCATTAATTAATTTCTCCGGCGCGGCGAAAAGCTTACTATTGACAGTATATTATTTCCGTATTATTTCCGTATTATTTCGCTTCAAGTATAGAACTTGAGTAAACCCAAACTCGGAACTTCAAGCGAAGAACTATATATTATAAGTCGTCTCGAAATAATTCGTCGACAATTCCTTTTGTGTTTATACGATTTTCGCTGAATATTTCTGATGAATATTTATAAGTTTATTAAAAATCATCTGGTTTGCCGTGTGAATCGTATTGCATTCGGTGACGAAAAAGAGATTACTCTCAGAATATTCGATGTTTAAGTCAGAACTTAAAACCACTTTGCCGCCGTCTCTAACAACACTACTAACACCACCACCACCACCATCACCACCGCCACCACCGTCGCTGTGATAATCAGAATTTGAGAAAATCATCATATTGATTCTGAAGGCGGTAGTCACTGCAATAGTAGCGGTGTATCATTTTCAGAAATAGAAATATACAAATAAATTATCCCATTAACGGATGGAAACGATAATTTATATAACAATTGGCTCAGGTCTCTCCGAAAATCGTTTGACCTTTAACGTATCTATATAATATTGTATATGAGGACGCAATCGATTTTAAACTTTGAATACAAATCGCGACCGGGTCGTGAAAACAATTCTCTCGGAAATGATGTACGACAAAAATTAATAATTATAATATTATATCATATACACCAAGTTATGAACACTTCCTCATCAGACCTTTCCTTATCCAATTCACTTTTTTTCTTTTTTTTTTTTACTAATTTTTGGCCTCGGAAAATCATTCAACTATGGGTAAAAATTTAATTCATAAATTAATTACTTCATATTCGTTTTCATAGGATTACACGTTTTAATGAAAACTATCTTCATAAAATTACACTATTTTTAATACTGTAGATAATTTATCAACCTAATATAAAAGATCTATACCCAAATAAACAAATTGCCCTTACGAGTCGCAAAATCAGCTACAAACTCTACCGCAGAACATTATTTTTCCGTTTTTAAAAAGAACGAAAAATTATTTACGATCAACTATGTAGCGAGAATGATTAAATTCCTTGGTTGTATAAACTATGGAAAGTGACATAACGTCATCATTAAAGTATAAAAATATTATTGATGACTTATCACGAAAAAAAAAAAAAACCTTAATTCTGCCGCCTTATCGAGTATCGAGTTTACGAAAGGACCGTAAAATATCACATCTCGGTGATGTTATGAATTCGATGTACTAAATTATAATACACTATTACATCACGAAGAAAAATAATATAACTCCAACAAATAACTTACAATACGATAGTATATGGTGGTCATGATATGTAGCAAATATAGGTAATACAAGTGTTGCGGTATAAGTTATCAAGTGTATCGTACGAGCATGTATACGCGTGTACCATGTAACGGCTTAGCAACAAACGATTGGGCTGTCGTCATACTGTATTACTACGAACGAATACCGTGAACCGTTTGCATTGCCTATGAACATATCTAACGAATGGTAATACATCGATTGGGTGCGTTCGCGTTCGACCAAATCGCTTTTGCTTCGAGGAACTTTAATCTATGAAATACTGTTTCGTTTAACCTCTGCAGACGGACTTCAGCATACGCGGACGGTAATTCTTCAAAAACGATAATGTTCCGCAATTACGATACGATGTTCGCGCACTATTTTCGTCCGAACAATATATTTATGGGTGCGAGTGAACGTGCACGTACGGTCCGAGGACCGGAAAAAACAAGATCGACCGAAAAAACTACAATAATGTACGTGCCTCCGGACGGCTAACATTTTATCCGTTTGATTCTTCGGAGAACGTGGAATAAATATGCTCGGTGAATTATAATTTTTTTTATCTGTCGTGAAAAATTATAAAATTTACGTGGCCTGCACTGGCACACGAGTACATAATAATACATTTCAAGTGCGCGTGAACGTATTTAACTACTTCGGTAATTGCAACGTTATTGCGAGCAAGGTACAATAACAATACTCGGCGTTCGATATGTATGATATTAATTTAATTTTATAAATATTTTTCAACACGTAACGTGTTCGGAAGAAATTGTAAAAATCATATTTACAGATTTTCAGCGTACAGTGTATTCATACAAAAACATTCGTAAGGTTGAAATTAAATTATCGTACTAGTATACAAATATATATGCAATATTACATAAAATCATAATGAAAACACGTCAAATTACAATGTACCCACACTGAACATACACACACACACAAACTTACGCGTATAAAAATATAATTTACCACGTTCGGCGTGAAAGTTTTGAGTAGTGATAAAAAATGTAATTTTTAACAAATTAAAGTACCAATTAAACAACTGCTGAGAATCTACTAAGAGTTAGATTAATATCGTCGGATATATATTATGTTTTTTCTCTGTGGTAATAATAAAGAATTGTTCGATGGATATTAATGAACTTCGTACATACGCGAGCGCATTGACATCGTCATGTACGTAATGCGTATTTTATTTTATTGAAAATCCAGCAGTCATCTGTATTTTTTATTACGGTTAAAGGATCATAAAACACTCAAAATTGACATTTATTTAGAAAATGATAAAAAATGTGACTAAAAAAAAAAAAAAAAATGATACCTATAATATTTTTTTACGTTGAATAGTTTCCGAGTTACAACGTTTATAAAAATAAGCGTGACGTCATAACATCCAACTCGTCGGCTGCGGCGTATATGTGTGTACTTAAATGTTTTAATAAATAATAATAATAATGGATATCTTATTTTTTTTATTCTGCTGTAATATGCATATATTACTAATAAATAATAATACGCATATTCCTGAGTCATAAAAGGATAAAACGTTCAGAGATTAACTATTGCACACATAAACTGTAATGAGTGCCACGTGCGAATTACAAATCACGAATAACCGCAAACAACATCATCATTCGAATGGGACAATCAAGGCCAAGGGCAACCAAGCGGCGAAAACAACACAATTAAAACAGAATCAAACAGAGTATATAAAGGCTCCGTTTCACCACCAACGGCAGACGTGTCTAGCTATCAGTACAAGCCCTTCTGAGTTTTGTCTTTGATATTTTTAGTGCACAAATTTATAATTTGTATCTGTAAATCATTTATTTTTATTTATTAAAGTGTTTAAAAGTGTTTCAATTAATTATTAAATCAATTTATCCTACTCCAACAACATCGTTACGATAGGTACCTGTTTTTATTGAGTACCACGTAACACTGCATTGTATATAGGAAATAGGAAAATGTAATAGGAAAAATATTTTTTAATTTTTTTATCGAAATATTATTAATATATTGTACTACAATTATAAAATTAACGTACGTTACCAGCCCCCCAATTTTTAATTTTGCAATATTTTATATAAATAATTATATAATAACGTGTGCATTTTGTTAATATTTTTATATTATTTTTATATTTATTTTGATTTATTACAATTTATAATCATTAATAATGACTCTTTACAAATAAAAACAACTGTAAAGAAAACGGTTTTTGATAATACTATATTTAACACGTTGGTATAGTCCGCCAAGAACCCACATTGTCACGTTAAAAATACGTACGGTTGACTATGGGTCATATACTTATATTATATTAAGCAACAATGGTTATTAATATTATTTTTATCGGATATTGTTATCGCCGAAATTTCGGAGAAAATAAATACCTACACTGCCACACTATACTACTATATATATAAATAATCCTAGGCTGTTATGAAAATCTGTTTTTATTTACATTTAGTGGACATTCATTGACATTTTTTCAAAGTAGACTAATTAATAAAAGCTAAAAAATTGTCTAAACATTCAAATGGATGTAGTTATATATGTCTATATATTTAATATTTAGATTAGGTATTTTGGAAGGGATAATATAACATCTTCACCTATTATAGGGGCGGCAAATTTTTGGTGCCTATAGTCGTAAAAAAGATAAATCTACCTCCGGTGATAATTTATTATTCAGTTTTATAATATACAGTTTCAAACCGATTTCTATTAAAATCAAAATTGAATTGATAATTTGTCCATATTCCTCGCACTACTAAGTACAAGTATAATACTTAAATCTCCTCTGATGTAATAGAATTATTATTGCTGTTTTATTTGATAACATTAAACTACATTTTGCGGCTATATTTAGCTTATATTTGATCTCTTTATATCAATGGCATACTGCATTTGTTTAAACTATTTTAACAATAACAAAACCCACTATGATAAAAATTTATTAATAGTCCATAATAATATCATTGTTTATCTATTTTAAAGTATTTAGTCCAAAGAAAATCATGAAGATTTATATTCATTATAAATACAGTTGGTCATTGTACAACTTATATGAAAAGAGGATGCAGAAATTGGGAGCAGTACGACGATTTAAAAAAAAAAAATTCAGTCGAAGTAAAAGAACAGACAACAGTACCTGTTGAATTTCTATTTTATTCGATTTAAAAAAACATTTCAATTAAACTTTTTAAATAAAATTTAAAAATTTTATTGTAGATTTTATTAGAGCTGAACATAAATACATAAACTATTACAAATTTTCGTTGTGTATCGTATAATAATTATTATGGTGCAATTCTTTACAGGAACAATATAAAACAACATTAACGTAAAATTAAACATTTTGAAAAAATATGTGAATATAAGATACACTTAACTGTATTAATATTATAATATTACAGATGAATCAATATATCAATATTTAACAATAGTATAAAAAATTGTGTTCTCTTGAGCATTTGTGTACATAGATACGTCATCCATAAAAAACATACCCACCCATAGAAAATTCAACTTTCTAGAAAAACTGGAATAGCAGGAATTCTGAAAATATTAGTAGGGATCGACAGGAATTGAGCACTAATTATTGGCGCAAAAAAAATTGTAAAAAGTTAAATTTAAAGTGTGGGTGGGGCTGGGATAACGTTACCCCAGCCCCACCCGTAGAAAATTCGACTTTCTGGAAAAACTGGTACAGCAGGAATTGGCAGGAATTGAGCACTAATTATTGATGCGAAAAAAATTGCAAAATTAAAATTGGGGGGGCTGGGGTAATGTACGTATAAAATTATTATATACTACGCATAGCGTATTGACATATGAAGTCGAATTTTGTGTCATAATTATTACACTTACTACAAGTTTAAAACTATTGAGCTTTTATATTTATTTATTTATTAATTAACAACCGCAAGGGGTAAAAGTACAATGGTTTAATATTAATTTTATCATTATATAATAACAAACGTACAGGTAATACAGTTATTTAAATATACATCATTTTAACTTATACAATGGATCATATGTACCTATATTAATTTATTTAGATTAAAAATCATTATTTTCTGTTTAGTAGTAATTATAAAACGATTGATAATACATCAGAATAAGCTATTATGAAATAATTAATTTCAATATCTTCAAATTAGTCCGTGTTAGACATGAAGACAATTATTTGCAATAACAATAATAACAACCATTCGATAAACAACCGATTTGAGTTTATTTTTCCTGGATAATAGCATACACGGCCATCGTAAAATTAAATTTTATAACGTCACGCGTAATTTTTAAAACGCTGTAATTACAGAACGAATCGCCGTTGACAATTTTTGTTTACGTTTTTTATTTATACAAGTTTTTATGAATAATAATATGCTATAAAAAATATATGATTTTTGTGATTTATGATCTTTTAAGTGTAGCTATTATAGCAGTGAACACGTATATTATATTAGAAAAATAAAACGATAAAAGAATAAACGTCAACAAACCAAACCGAGTGTACAGTATACAAAAGAGGAGTACAATCGATCCACATACGAATGATCGCGTGATCGATATAATTACGAAACCAATTATACGGTTTTTAATTTTGATATAATTTGAAATGTTCATGGCAACTTGTACCGTAGAATGGTTATTTCGGAATTGTTTATAAATTAAAATGTCTAAAGGTGTTTCTTCTAGCCGAGGTCGAGGGATGAAAATAAACGACATACGACTGTAATTGTTTATTATGATACCTATATATATACGCTGCGATTAAGAAAAAATAGATAATGTTATCCAAGATATAATAATCGGGTTATTAGTGTACGACCGACCACTCTGTATATACGAAACGATTATGAGGACAGCGAAAACCGCAAATAATACGAAATGTACTACGCAGTACAATGAATACAAACGATTTTACAATTAAATAATGTAGATGGCTGGTAGGATAAAAACCAGTGGAATAACAAAATAAAATAAATTAATAAATCAAAAGCAAACCTACTGGAGGATGATAAATGCGACGGTCGTCCGCAGAGTCGATATATTTGTTGCCGTATTATACATATTCACTTCTGGCAGCTTTAACTGGGATTCAGACATCTACCTGCGCATACGTACTCTGACGGAATAAGCCAATTGTTGTGGGGATTTAACTACCTGCGGTACAGCGATCACGTGTAGACAGAAGATCACCGTTAAGTACTCGCATGTGTATGCGCGTGAGGGCATGTGCGCTTGAGCATGTGTTACTGTGACCGTCCATTTACTGACAGCCAATTCTTTCATGCACGTCCGAGGTAAAATAAAATACATGTTCTTAAACTCGTGATTTTCATTGCAAAACATTAGTTATACACACACACACACACACACACACGCGCGCGCGCGCGCGTACGCACGCACGCACGCACACCACATTCACATACATTCATACTCATACACATACACACTCACGTACAAATATACGCATAGCATAAACTTCCGGTCATGACCTTTGCAAGCACAAAACTTGGGTGCAGACTTTTATATCAGCCACTGGCTTTAAGTTTTGCCACAGACTTTACCCCCATGTAAAAGCCAAAAGCCATTCACATCTAGAGATGGCGTTAACCTTTGAGCGAGAAAAACACCTGTTTACGTACCGTTACCACCTCTCGTTTCACAATAGAAATCGTCTGTTTTTTCTCGCTCTCCGTTCATAGCCTCGAGCTAAAATAGCATTAATAACTTTTTTTGTTATCAACCGCACGTCATGTTCAACAGAAAATGGTCAGAGAAGAGTTCGATACAGGCATTATAGTAAATTATCATTTTTTGAAATACAACGATTGTAAACGATGAATATGGAAAATCCTCCTACAACCCCTTTTTACAATATTTATATTAGACTTTCCTATATACGATCATTTTAATTTCATATTGCTGATCAAATTTTGAAAAATTTTTGATTTCAAAAAATAATTTCTAGAATCATATAACTGCAATATTTTACGATAAATCGTATTAAGATATTGAAATGGTCAAAAAAGAGGGGTAAGAAAATTAATGTTTATAATTGAGAACCAAATTCTATTTAATCGATAACAGTTTATACATTATAAAGTTTGATTATGTTGGAACAATCTGTAGATTAGCCGTACAACGACGTAGACAGTTTTCTACCGTTTTCGATTTAATCAATAGCAGTATCTTCATATATATTATTATAATTGCAATACATGCATACTAATAGTTTCATGTTTACGGCTTTGTAGAATTACCTATAGATTGAAAAATCAAAACGTTAAAGACGACTGAAAGTTATGTTAAAAAATTAGCTTCGATTAACTTATCTGAAACCTTATGGGAAATTATTTATTTGGATAACATAATACTATATACGGGTAAGATGCTTTGAAACATATGCCTGTGGTCCATCATTCTATTTCGTTTAGCTGAGAGTTATAAAAATCTGATAATAGTGGTCGAAGGGTGAACAAAAATAATTTACGGTTTCAACTGTATTTTGAGCTTTCAACAATACATCTATCGATACTGAACTTTTGGAAAATTTGAAATAATTTCTTCACAGAAATACAACTGCAGTAATGGAGAGCGTAAAATCAACTGAAATAAACATCGTATATACGGAGCATACAGAGCAAACACTACATCTAAATCGATAATCAAATGTAATATACTATATAAAATTGTATGATGTTGCAGTCGTAACGTTGAAGTTACACCAATTATATATATTATTCTAACTGAAGACTGAAATCAATATAGATACATAATTGGGTGAATGGAACCAGAATTTCTCGTCGTATAAATAAACAACGGAATGGTGTGCTTAAATTATTAACAATAGAGGTGATACTAATGAGTTTATTCCTTAAAACGCTACTCATGTTAATATAATCATAAGTAAATATCTAATTTGCTTATTGTAAAAATTAATTCATTTTAATATTTCAATTAGAATTAAGTATAAAGGATATTACCAACTTTAATGTACATTAAACGAATTAGAGTTCTGTTCATTATAAATCGACTACGGTACTGTAGTTTACTTTAAAAGTAAATACGTACCATTCAGTTTGTTTTAAGTAAATATATTTCTGCTTGATTGATTTGATACACGAGTGTATTTTTTTTTACAGTGTAAAATATAGTAGTTCCAATTTATTTCACATCGTCAAAGCCCGGCTCCAACTCATTAATTCATATAATACTTCATAATACATAAATATAACGTGGTTTAAAATCTTCGTCGGCGCTATACGATGCAATGATATTTTATGTATCAATACGATAACAATTTCAAAACAGAAATATATTCTAAGGAACTTTTAAAATTGAAAAATGATATTTTTAGGAAAAAAAAAATCTTAAATATATTTATACATACATTAAGATGGGAATTTTTTTTTAATCACGATTTATATTTTTTGAACAATTAATGAGAATTTTTTGATTAAAGCGAACAGTGGTTGATTTTTAAAGACTTTTTCATGGGTGCAGAAAAATTGAGTTTTTGCATATTGGAGGTATTCTCCTTCAACGATAAGTACATAAGTGATGTATAAATAATTATATTCGTGAGAAATATGCTTTATATACCATCTGCTGCTGTGGCTAAGGATGACGATGTACGTAAAATTTTCGAATACCACATATAATTATAACTTGTAGATAATAAAAGAACAGATGGGCTGTGACAGTTTATCGTATTGGAATAAACATTTATAAAATTTGAGGTTACAACCGTTACAAGGGTTTGTGATTACTGATAATAGTTATCTTATTAAATCGAGAACTATAAATGAAAGCAGTCTTATTATTTTCCCCATTGCAGCACGTGTCCTTTTATTTCACAAATATAAAGGTGAACCTCGTCCAGTACTTTATTATTCGTAGTGTTAGACCTGGTAGGTCTTGTGAACGGGTTGGTCATTGATTTTCATTTACATTCTTTCGGTACCGCGATGATCAGAGAATTCGAAAGATAGCGATACAGGGCCGGATTGGCCCGGTGAGTTGCCGAGCAAAACTCGGTGAGCCACAACAATTTTTGGCTTTTTAAGTTGTGAAAGGCCGCTAACAGAAAATGTTAATAGTTTAAAGTTGAAGATTATTGCACCTATTGAAATATGTGATTAAAAAAATTTGGACAATAGCCACCAGTTAGTAAGTGGGGCGGTAACATACAGAAAACTCGATGGGCTGACTTTGTCCAATCCGACCTTGTAACGATATATCTAAAAATAAAACTTCAGCCAACGCTATCGTTACGGTTTTTGAATGTAATAAAAATATTATTGTTACAACTATTATTCATGATACGTCCGTTTCGCGACATCGGGATCATTGGGTGTGTCTGAAACTGCGGAAATTTTTCGATCGGACTGATGATCGAGACAATAATCCTTAGGGTGCGCATGCTTGTAATGTTCCTTGTAAAAGTTCACAATATACCACCATTCTTTTATCTGTAGATTTCATACTATCTAAATATGCAAAATTTTTCCATCTTATATTTGAAGACAATTGAAGTCGTTGTAACCTATGTCCCTGGACTTAAATCGGCTTATATTGTGAAATATGTGTTGTGGAGATTTATCGTAATGCCCATAAAATTCTTAGTTTTGCGTGTAAAATAGTCTCTCGTGAATTCAAGTCAACCTTATTACATCATTCATTAATCTCCATCGCCTTTCTCCTCGATCTTGCTCTCTATTTTGTTATCTTTTTCAATAGGTTTTTTTTCTCCTAGCATGATATTGGTTCTGTGCGCTCGTTTGCATTCACATATTATTCTATTTGATTCCGTAGACTATTGTAAATATTATTTTTGGGCTTTGGTTCGTAATGTTTTAGTAAATAAATAAAATACAAATCAGTATATGTGTACATATAAGCATTTTATAGTTTATGTAGTCCTTCTTTTTCCCCTTTTTTTTATATTATTTAATTCCCTCAGGTTTAATATAATAAAGAACAATAATAATAATAATAATAATAAATGATAAATAAAACAAAAATATAGATACATACAACGTACATAATAATAAAAATAAATAACTACAAATCATAATTTTTACAGAACAACATGGATCTAATTAGGTTGTGTTAATTTTCCGATATGTAAATCGTTCGCTTTTCCCCATTGTTTTCCAATCCATGTTAATTTAAATTTTTTCAGCAAAAAAAAATATTCGTTAGAATTTTCAATTATTCATTAATTAATAATAAATCTTTTTTTGTACTTTTGAATTTAATTTTATTATAGTTTTTCCCTTCCGTATAGTACACTTTTACGAAAAAGTTCAATTACACGACGACTGCAGACGGAAATACAATACCTCATACGGTAGTTGTTTCTTCGTCATTCGATGTTCGACGTTGTCTTTTTTGTTACCCTTTCCACTCGATCCTGTCCTATCACTAACTGATATTCGATTATATGTTGTGCCTGTAGGTGACTTAAACGAGGATACGAGACGACAGGATAAGCCACCGTGGTCGGTGGTCTTTTGTCATAGCCAATAGAATAAACTACTACGTTTGGCAAAACCCTCTGGCATTTATCTAGCTACCGTGGACGTCACCGACAGTCAATCTGTCAGTATATAATTGATTAGAAATTTCTGTATTGGATTTTGATAAAACTAGTAAAACGAAGAAGAAGATCTATTTTTTTTTTTTTTATTCCAAATGCAATTATCTACAAAATCATAAACGATGAAATATTTTAATGAAAAAAAAATAATCCTTGTGAACATAATACAATAGCTTTTATTTTAATAATATAAAATAGTTATATTAATTCAATATTATGCGAAATGGTTATTTAGTTTTATTTTTTATTTTTTTATTTATTGCATTTGGTTATAATATATTATGTTTAGTCAAATAGCATATGAAAAACAACAAGCTAACTTAAGTAAAGTAGAAAAAAGGAATATATTTCATGAAGTTAGTAGAATTTTTAAGTTTAAATTCAACACTACATGATTTGATAAATCAAACAATATATTCGGATAATTCATTTTACGGAACTAATTATTTATAATGGTTAATTATTCGTGTGTTATTGTATACCTATTAATTTATATAGGCTTTTTTAGTATAAGTCATAAAATAATACCATGTTCTAGAAACAGATTATGCACACCAACCAGTCATCAACTTTACAGCAAACTGTTGATAAAAATATTTGCCCTAATTATCGTTTAAACACTGGTGTGGGAATTGCAAATGTTTTCCATTAGAATACAATAATATTGTAGTTACATTGTTTTTATAAAAAAACTAAGATATTATTTTAAATACGATATTTTAAATTATAAATTAGTAATTGAATAAAAATAATGATATCGACTATATATTTTAAATGGTGGAGTTGTATATATAAGCAATTTTAAATGGGCTCATTTTAATTTTGTTGATGTTTCCCACTCGGATGATTATAAAGTTCAGCACGATTGTCGTCAAGTACAGATGTTGATGCTTTTGACAGAGTAATATGAGATAATATCCTTTTAAAACGAAATATAAATGTGCATTTAAACAGGTGCAACAGATGACCCGGTGTAGCGATCGCGTTTTTATGACTCGATGCACTGTACTTTTTCTTAAAGCTTTTGCTTAATTTTTTCCTTATTTAACTTTATAGTTTTTATCCGGGAGAACCATCAGAATTGTTAATTTTAAAAAAGTCAATGAATAGCGTTTTTTCCCTCTAGGAAATAAGGGAATACATTATACATTAATATACATATAAATGTACGTTTTAAACGAGCAATAATTTAGTTTTAACTGTTACGAGTAGGGGGTGGTGATGTTGTGTAAAATTTTATTGGTGATAAAAACGAATATGAAAATTCAATCGATATCGACGTCGACGCTACGAGATCCGAATCCAGACTAAAATATTGGCAAAAAAAAAAAAATAAATAAATAAAAATAAAAATGAGAGAAAAAGAGGTAAAACACAAATGTCTGAATTCGCTGGAAATGTCAACCCGTGATAAATATCGCATCGAGTAGCAAATAGTAGTAGTAGTAGTAGTAGTATTTTGTAGTGGTGCTGGTGTATATATTGTACCGTAGCCTACGGGGCAAGTCGTGCCGACGCGAAATTATTAAATCACAAACAGTAGAACTTGATCCCTTTTGGCGCCGTCACCACCATCGCCGTCGAGTGTTGATATAATACGCTGGGAAAACCACTATGGCGCAGCGGCGTTGGCGTTGAGAGTACGCCGGAATAAATTATCATATTTTGATTGCATTAATTAAAATGATCAACATTATATATATATATATGTATACGTACATTCGTATGCATTTACACGCTGGTGTATAACAGCAGTATTAGAAGTACTAGTCGTAGTAATAGTTGTTGTGGCCGCTGTATGTACGACGGCAGTGTGAATTCGCTTTGCGGGCCAAATTCGACGGAATTATATTCACCACGTACACTATATTACATTATACGCGTCTGCAAAACCGATGTCAACAGTGCGTATATAATATATATATATGTCTACACAAGTTGGGTTAGCAATATATATATGTGTGTGTGTGTGTATATTCGATTGTACATCGAAATTAAGACGTATAATACGTCAAGCAGACAGTTGAATAGGTACAACCGACTCCGTTTTATCGCCACACTTCGGCTGCGTGTTATTTCGTCCCAATAATTTGAAATAAAAAAATAAGAAATGTACACATTTGTCGATTACTATATTTTATACGAAAATAACGTTCTTTTTTTTTTTTTTTTTTTTATTTGTTACATTTTAAAAATAACGATTACTCGCATCACGTTTGAAAATACTCATGACAATGTTGATACATAGATAAATTCATACAGAAAAATATTACGATAAATTTAATAAAATAAATAATAATTCGATTACGCAAATATTGTCAGATTATTGATCATAATTGGTATGATATACTCGATAAAAATGTTACAATCAACCGAATACATGGCTCAGTTAAGCGGTGAACGTTAAAACTACAGTTATACAGATAATTTTCGTAATTGAAGAATGGTCCCGACTAACCGGTGTCTCTATTGAGTGGAATCGACTGTATATCGTATATGTGTTCATGTGCATGCACGCGCGTCAGAGCCGAATTCAAGCCTTGGCGAGTGCAACTTTACTAATCAGACGCGATGTAAAAAGAAAAAACGACATCAATGGTATATCTTCGATTCGTGTTAGAATTAAATAATAATCATGTTAATAATAAATAAATCGACGTAGATACTCTGAAAATGTTTTTGATTTTAATCAACAATTTTGTTTTGGTTTTATTCGATGCATTATTCATATAATCATTGTGTATTATTTTGTAGACACATACGTGTATACAAACTAACCTCAGCTTTGAAGGTCTGGCGCATCGCATACTCCATGCACCTCCGCTCTAAATAGAAATTGTACGGCACTGGCACGACGTGTGTGATTGATTAATCATTAATATTCATACTCGCGCACGTTGTTTGGTACAGGACTATTTAGCTATTTTCGTTAGACGTTCGCACCGTCATTATCACTACCACCATCGCTGTACAGAATGACGGGTGGGTAGACGGGACGAAAAGGAGAGAATGAGGGAGATGCACGCGAGTACATGTACCGTAACAGACAAGCGGCGATTAGCAAGCGTTTAATGGTGACGCGGTGGCAGCGGATTACCGCGTGGCACGTGTACCGTCACACGTCACGTCGTGGAATTATGATTATTACCAACCGGTGGCGTACGCGGGATTTTAGCTCGATTAGCGTTTTAACTGTGGTGGACCGATACAAGAATCGGCCAGAAAAACCATATTGAAACTACCGAAACTTTGGAAGGTGAAAGACATTATGGGAATGGTTAGAGCCCCAGAACCCTATCCCTGCGTATGCCGTTAATTGCAACGTGATAAAAAGGGCGAAAGTTGGTGCGCTCCCGATTCTCGCATGTATAACAGGTTTGTGTACGCGTGGTCAGCCGATGAAAATCTGAAAAATGTATAAAGAAAGGGAGGAAACTTGCGTATTGAATACTATTTTGTGTGTTATGATTTATAGACGTCAAAATCCGCATGCCACCGTCGCCGTTTAAAAAACCGCTTGAAAATGTAGTATGCAATGTGCGTTTGACTGATACATTTACGAATATATTATATCTATAGCCATTACCGATAGTTTTATAATACTATACAGATGCGCCATAATTTTGTTAACATTTTTAGCGGTGACATAGAGTCGTCCAACCGTCCAACCTTATCAAAATCGGTGATTTACAACAATATTTATTTGAATACGGTTCTTGCTTGAATATTGTTAAAAAGTTCTAATTTTTTTTTCTATTTGAAACAATTGTAGAGACCGAGTGGCTGCGTCTACGTAGCTACCGATTTTAACAACAATATTAGAGTGTATTTGTTCAATAATATATAAAATTAATTCTAAACATTCATTTGATCATATCGACTCACATTTTGATTTAATCTGCCGAACTTAATCCCATAGTGTACGTCGTACAGCTACAGCTCGGTTTTGATCCTAGTTTTTGCTTTTTAGTTCACTGCGCCTCTTAACGGTTTAAACACTGGTCCATCATAGTCATTTTTAAAATTGCCTATCTCTGGCGAATACGATACACACCGTCAACCGTTGATGTTCTATTTTGTTGGTTTATCTTACGGCTGAGCGAATTCGATGAGACGCATGTACAGCAATAACACTGAGCGCGTGGAATTTACGCTTCACTTTTGAAATTCGAAACAGTTACATGCACTACAATTTAATAGTATTTACTTAGGCGCATCGTCGTGAAATGCGATCCGTGTGACGTACGGAAATTTATGTTGGATGATGTACAATATAATATAATATAATATAATATATATTATTATTATAAGTATTATTATTATCATTATTATTATTATTATGTGTGTACGTCTCGTGCTATTGAATATCCGTATACGTTGCAATACGAGTTTATAATGACAATAACAAGTGAACACTCGGTATGTTATGGCTTGCGATCGAAAATTCAGCGGAAACGTGTGTTTATGAGAAATACCGATTTGCTAGGTCAATACTTCTGGTAAGTACGTAAAACGTTGTGACAGAGAGTCGGTATAAAAAAAAAAAAAAGAAAAAGGTCTTTTGTGGATATTTGTAGTTTGTATTTTAAGTTGATTGTAAGTCGAACGCTACGGAATCATGCAAAGCTTCGTCTAAATTAAAACAGTTTTCTGCTTTCTATCTCGTGCCGTCATTGCTCACAGTTACAGCAAACTGTCTGTTAACGGTCGAAACCATCTGTGTTTTGGTTTTCGGATTAGTTAGAAAATTCAAAGACAATTTAAGTATCATATGGTACACCGGAAATAGTAAGTAGACATTTAGTAGACATATATTTATCATATAACGTGCAATGAATGAAACATTTGCAATCTTCTGTTCGTAACCCTCACTCTAAATTAGTTCATATCATCGAAAATGTTATCTACTGTACAATTTCAACATACAAGCGTATTAGTTTGTAACATATAAGTAAAAATCGAATAGCACATAAATATATATATTAGCTGAATAACTTAAGATAAATATTTTTTAGAAGAAAAAAAATAAGGTTATTAATAATAAAAATTATTATTATTGTAAAATTAAAATTTTTACATTTTTCTATTGATATTTACGAGTATTTGTATTTATTTAAATTATATTAATTTACATAAACTTATTCTCAATTAGTTATTATTAAAATCAAGATATTAAACAAAATAAAATGTTTCCTAGGTAACCAAAAATCGAAAAATTGTATATATCTAGCACAAATGGTTTTCACCCAAAAAGGAAATTTAAGGTTAAAATGTGACCAACCAATAAAATTAAAGTGAGTAAATACAATTATAAATTATTATAGTACATGAAAAATAAGAGAATAACCGTAAATCAAAGGAGTTTTCCGTGTACTTTGTAAAACTAATTTCGATATTTATATAATGGTATACATCACCTTTATCGTTGTTATTATATAGTGTTTATAAGTTCGATTTCATGTTAAATTATGCACTAGTTCGACAAATTGGCATACTACCAACACGATGTATTATAATAAAATATGTATATATTTATATTTATATATATATTCAAGTTATTTATTTATTAATCTAATCGATCGACGCAAATAACTTAACGATTACTGATAATAAACTTTGCGGTCGGTCGTGGCCCAAATCCATTACACAGGTCGGATATTAACCACGTAAGTTCTAATTACGACCGCACTAATGACACCTGGCTAACTATACGAGACATATTTTGTTTAGCGAGTCGACCGCTGTGTTCGGGGAACGTTTTGGCTAGTATCCTCATCGCTTCGTGCTGTTCGGTGAAAAGAATCCTTTCTCGTGTGTCTCGCCTACACCGGTCCATCATCCAATGATTTAACGTCTCGACGTATATATATTTAATAAGATAATCATTTAATATTATGAATAATATCCAGTCATTCGTATTTATGGTTTATCTACATCGTTCAAGCAAAGCTTGCGTTAGAGGTAAAGAGATATTATAGTGATTTCGTGACATTTTGGCAATATTATTCACATATATATTTGTATAAGTATAACTAAATAAATAATAAAAAATAAAACAACGAAAACAGAAAAAAAACCAAAAAAATACACATGCAGCTGTTACCTGGTTGGAACGTAGTTTGTGATTGTTTATTAGAAATATATCCGACCCATTACATGTTTATTAAATATTTCGGTTCCGTCTGGACCCGTCATCTTATCGTGACAGTCACGGTTTACGATGCACAAACAGGTGTTATTGATTTGTTATTTAAACCGCAGTACGCACAGTATGTATAATTATGAGATGGACTGTAACGTATACTTGGGAATAAAAAAGAAAAAAACTACTCTTATTCTCATTGTATCATTGATGTGCTGTACTAATAGTTGACATTTTGCAGGGGTTATTTATGTCTTCCTGGTTTGGTCCAAGACTGGTTTCCCGCGGCCCATAAATCTTTTATATTATTATGAAAGGTGAAGTCTACAAAGGAGACAGTAAAGGTTAGCCTCTGAGTGAAAGGAGAGTGGCTCAGTTGTTTAGTTTTTGGGGTAAATGTGATGTCATATTCCTCTCCTTCCCGTTCATGTTTTAAATCAAAGTTAAAACGTGAAATATAATTCAAATCTATCATTTAACATTTTGTAGATGATGTTGCAGATGGTAATATTATCAATATTGCGCTGTGATACGCAGTTTACACGTCAATATAATAAAATTACCATCGATCATTAGTCTTATATAAATATTCAAAACCATCCTGTAAGCAGTAACCCCACAGCATTGAGGGGTACCGTTTTTTTCTGGTAAAACAAATGGGATCCTAAAAGTTCAACAATTTCTCGAACACAGGATCTACATGGTCTATATTGTTGAAGTTTTTCGGTTTAAAAATTGACTGCATCTACCTTTCCCAACATTCGCTTTCGAGTTACACCATTGGTTATGTCTTGTAATATATAAGTGCGCGTTGTACGATACGGATCGTTCCTGCACGCTCGACGCACACACTTAAGGCAGTACTACACGATGAGTCCAATACCTTCAAACATTAACCACACGATAGTTTGCCACAACGTGTAGCGGTTATCCGTTTGTCAAATGATAAATGTTTTTGTCCAACATTGGCGTTGGAACGATTCTCGCGGAGAGTCGGTACTTTTGACCCGCGTCAAAGGAGTATCTAACGTTGAAGTAAGTTGCAACTAGCATTTGGTATACGCCTACACGATGTGACATGTGTAGTCCTAACAAGTCATGATGCGTATCATAACATACATATCGACGCCTCAGTTCAAGACTGTAATAACTCAAATTATAAAACTACTGATTCTAGAATAAAATAAATGACCTCTAAAGGTGAATAATGCAACTAAAAGTTATTGTTTTATAGAATCGAAATTGTAATTTTTCAAATAATATCACAAAGATGACTCAATTCTGCATATTTTTGAGTTATTGTTGTCTTGAACTGAGGCGATGATATGATTGTATACGGTTCTCGATGTTTAAGTTATCCCTGTTATTCAACAGGGGTGACACCAGAAAAATCATAGATGGGCATATACAGATTTTGAGCGATCCACAGGATTATTAACATTATCGTTCTTATTTCGATTGCCACGAAGTTCGTGAGCGAAATGTTCATATAAGATTTCATTATTGCAATACGCGCCGGAAAATATCTTTCTTTTCTTTCTTTGGAGTTTGTCGGCCATTAAAATCATCCCGTCACACATCCAATTCTCCAGACCTCTCTATCCAAAGCTCGTACTTTCAAATCCGATCCTCCATTCAGTGTCAACACATCCTTTTTTACCATATCTTCCCACTTTAATCGAGGTCTCCCTAGTGGTCTTTTACCAACTGGGTTCTCATCTATAGTTATCCTTATTATGTTGTTTTGGCTTCGTCTAGCGTGTCTGACCCACTTAAGTCTTCGGTTTCTAATTGTATATACTATGTTTTTTTTTTTTTTTTTAAATAAACTTTCCAATTTATTATTTTTTCTTATTCTCCAGTCATCCGTTTCTTTGTCTTTCACTGGTCCAAAAATTTTTCTTAGAATTTTCCTTTTAAAGACCATAAGTTTTCTTTTCTCATTCTTTCTCAATATTCAGGTCTACACCCCATAAGTGACAACTGGGCATATTAAGGTTGTATATAACTGATTTTTCATTTCTAACGACAAGGATCGTGATCCTAGTATTTTTGAGAGTCCATAAAAACACTTATTTCCTGATACAACTATTGCTACAATTTCTTTGTCAGTTTCATTTTTATCTGTTACTATTGAACCTAGGTACTTGACTTGTTTGGCTCTACTGAACTCGTACCTACCAACTTTCATGTGTAGTAATATGGCACCGCTATCTCTTCTCTCCATAATCATGTATTCAGTTTTATCTTCATTTACCTGTAGTCCTACTTTCTTAGTAATTTCTTTTAATCAGGTAAATATTGATTTCAGATTATTATGTTAATTGCTCATTAGTACCACATCATCCGTATACACCAACAATGCTACATCCGATTTCTGTAGTTTAAAACCTTCTTGTGGTTGTATGTTCATTTCTCTTATTGTTTTCTCTAGGATTAGGTTAAACAGAATTGGCGATATGGATTCTTCCTGTCTTAACCCAGATTTTATTAGTATTAGTTCTGTTTCTGCAACTCCTACCTTGATTTTAATGAATGTTTCTGTAATGCTCATTTCAATTAAACTTATTAGCTTGAGTGGTAAATTAAATTCTTTCAAAGATTTGATCATGTTTGTCCTGTGGATACTATCATGCGCTATTTTGAAGTCAATAAAAAAGACGTGTATCAATTTGTCAAACTCCCATGCTTTTTGGAATAACTGTCCGAGGATGAATATCTGATCTAATGAATATCTGATCTATCGTCGATTTTCCTGGTCTAAATCCTCTCTGATAGTTAGCTAAGATCTCTTCTGCTTTACCTTTTAGCTTTGATAGGATACAGTTTAAAAGAACCTTGTATATTACATTTAGAAGAACTATTCCTCTATAGTTATTACAGTCTTCTTTGTTTACTTTCTTGTGTATTGAACATATCACCACTGACTTCCATTTTACAGGTAATTCTTCATTTGTCTGTATTCGGCAAATCATTTTCCACACTCTATATGATATTTCATCTCCTCCTTGTTTAAGAAGTTCTGTTTGGATTTCATCTTCCTCGGGTGCCTTGTGATTTTTTAAATTGTTTATTTGATTTTTTACCTCATCTAGTGTAGGTTCTACGCAATCTTGAGAATCCCCATTTCCTATGTTAAAAGAAAAGTTTCTTTTGATTCTTCACAGTTAAGCAAGTCTCCAAAGTATTTCCCCCATTTTGGCTATATCATCGTCTGTTATTATCAGAGATCCATTTTCGTGTCTCAGAAATCTTTTTTTCTTTTTGTAGTTTCCTCTTTGATTATTAATACGTTTGTACATATCTCTAGTCCTATTTGCGTTATAATCGTATTTCGCATTATTCATTATATGTTGTATATATTTTCTCTTTTCACATCTTATGGTATTGCTTGCTTCCCTTTGTCGAATTCTAAACCTTGCAAACAAATCTTCCTTGTTTGTATCATTCAGCCATTGTTGTCTTGCTAGATTTATTCTATGTACTGCACTCTCACATATATCATTAAATCACGGCTTTGATTTTAGTCTTTCTTTTCCAAGAGTTTTTGTAGTAATATTATTTATAGTTTCCTTTATCTGTTTCCATTATTTGTCTACTGTTTCGTCTAGTGGCGTCTGTTTATTTTGAAGTAGATTCTTAATATTATATTCAAACTTTTTTTTTATTCACGGGTCTTTTAGTTTATTTATATCAAATCATTTTACCTATTTTCTTTGGTCGTTTTTCATTGTCTTTTTTTTGTTTCACTTTTATACAAATACCAAGTAATACGTGATCAGAGTTTATATCTGCACCACGTAAAGATCTTATATTTACTATACTATTTTTAAACCTATTCGTGACTAATATATGATCAATCTGGTATTTATGTTTTCCGTCTGGGAGATCCATGTATATTTATAAATATTTTTTTTTTAGAAAACATGGTGCTTTTTATTACTTAACCATTGCCTATTGCAAAATCAATTAGTTTAGTTCCATTATCATTGGTTCTTGTATGTAAGCTCTGGATCCCTATATAATTCCTATACTCAACTTCTTGGCCTAATTTTACATTAAAATCTCCCAGCACTATTTTGAGACTTCCCTCGGAAGAGTCAAACACATTGGCTAGTGAGGCAGAGAAATATTCTTTTCCTCTTCCTCTTTTTCTTTTATGGGTGCATGTCCATTGATTAATATAGTGTCGACATTATCTGTTTTTAAAGTTAAAGTTGAGAATCTTGGGCTTATATCTTTGAAGTCCTTTATTGAATAAATAATCGATTCATGTACAGTAAATGTACATTACTAGTCTGTGTCCGTTTTGACACTTATCATTAAATATAGTTGTTTTGACATCTTCCTATCTAACTTCTTATAAGGCTACGCATTTCATTTTATATTTTTCCAATTATCTTACTAGGTCTAAAGCCGCTCCGGGTTTGTACAAGGTTCTAACGTTTCATGTACCACATTTCCAATTTCCGATTTCCAGTTATTTTTCCATTTTTTCAAATCCGAGGCTGAGTGTGTGAGTCCTGAACAATATATTTTTTTACAAGACAGGGTTGTTAGCCCCACACATAACCCCCAACCTGGAGGTCCAGACTACCCCAACCACTAAATGTCAGGGTAGAGCTAATGCAATGTACTGTTGGTATATTGGGTGATGGAGGCGCTACTTTTCCAACGCCAGGAGCAAAATATCTTAAAGCTCCCAATTCTATTGATACCATCGGTTGGCATGTATTATTGTTATGTTCGATACGATTGCCTTTGCTGCTACCATTTCGCGAGAACGTTCGTCGTCCGTGCCAATAGTAACTGCACGTTGCTTCGGGTCTACTTTACGTTCCGTCGAACTGCATACAACTCAACTACGCAGTCGTACAACAGTCAACAGACAAATTATGATTATTATTGTAATACTATTTCTTGTATACTCTAAAAATATAAAAATGAGAGTTAGAGTCTTTACCATGTTGACGCGTTCCGTGGTTACTGATTTTTAAACTAATTGACCGTATTTCCGTGGCACCCGATACATTTTTTTCCTGTTTTTTTTTTTTTTTTTTTGAGCCACCCGTCTCTTTTCTTCAGATATTTATCATTTTGTACGATTCTAATAACATGTTTTGTGCGCCCCGCCAGTTTCGGTCCCGTGAGATCGGATTTTCCCGCACAGATTTCTTGCGTGTGTTACGGCGACCGCGTAATATATTCACGAGTTCTACCGCCGCGTTTTTCGCAATGTATTTCGCACTCCGGTGGAACTTTTTCGTTTAAGATATACGTACTCGTGGTCGGATCGCTTGATATGATTGAACAAGCACATATTATTTCGTTTCTTTAGCGACACCAACTATACTGTTAGTAGAAATCAGATATACATACTCCACCTTCGAGGTGCTCCATCTTCGTGCGCATAAACGTTACATTCCGTGTTCGCTATTTTTATTCGACACGTCTTGTTGTCTAAAAAGAATCGTTTGTGAAAAGTTATTCTTTTTTTTTCATATTTTCATCACTTACCATTATAAATTCTGCTCGATTCGAGTTTAATATTTTTTCAAGGTTTTTAATAGTAAAATGTATTTTAGTTTTGCTTGCGTAGTTTGAACTGAAGTGAGCATAATTTAATTACATTTGAAAATACAATTTTCAAGTAACAATCGTGTTATTTTTGTTGTTTCTTGTAGCTTTTTTTTTAGTATTTTGATGAGGTTTTTTTTTTGGAATTTAAAAATAAAAAATAGCCAAAGTGTCAAATATTACTAATTTAATAGATATCGTTCTGATTTTATAACCATTTTTTCCTTGGACTATCATATTTTCATTTTTTATTATATTATATTCATACACACATAATATAATCTGCAGTGTTATTTTTCTTACCAATAAAATAATGAGCTTTTTAGTTTAAATTTATTAATTGTATTACTATCTTAGTATTTACAACTGTAAAAGTAGTGATTTGGTCATGAATATCTTTTCTCATAATAATTTTTTATAAGTTTTATTGATTCAGTGGTTAACGTACTGTTATTGTTTTATTATTTAGCATAGACCAAATTAAAGTGTATACTTATTCAGATGGTATTGTTCAAAAAGCATTGAACTTTTTGTCACTCGCTGCTAGAATAAAATGAAATACTTTTTTTCATCTATTTTGTACTCAAGGATATTTGATTATGTTTTTCTAGTTTCCAAAAGTTAGTATTATTTATAATAATATTTTTTTTTATTTACACATTTATATATATATATATATGTATCATCATAGTATTAATTTTAAAATTAAGCATCAGAAATTACTGTAGAAACACATGTGTAGTATTTACTCCAAACGCATAATATATACTCGTATATATTATAGATATGCTTTTTTAAAATAAACAATACCAAATAATATAGTTTAAAAATAAAATATTTTTTTTTTTAAATTTAAACGTATTCTGTGCCATTTCGATTTAACGTTGTTGAATTAAAACACTCACACAAGCATAATCTATATTAGTTTTTATTAGTCGGTATTATGGATGGCTTTTCATTGTACATTTGTTATTGACTGCTTTTAATTATTTATCCATCGTACACATTGTTCCCATGATGTTCTTATAACACGATGGTTTCATAAAGGCACATATAACCCTTGTTCTGGTTTGTTTTTTTTTTGTTCAAAATATAAAATTCATTAAAAAAAAAAAAATACTTGATATAGGTAAGCTTCTATTTTTAAGGGTAGTAAAGTTTTACAACTTTATGCACCAACATTTCCAGTAAGCCAAGATTAATAGACCCGGTCTCAAATTCAAATGTTTTGGTCCACTTGTCACTTAGAGATAGTATAAGAAACGATTGGGTTTCCAGTGACCCAATATGTATGCACGATAGAACTATTTGATCGATTAAAGTGTGTATTTTTTTTAACTTGCGGCCGAGGCAATGGACAAAACAATTGAGTTTGCCGGATAGAAGAAAACATATTTATATAGGTTTCCAATTAAAGGTTTTGGTGTATAAATATGATTTATATTTATTTTTTTAATAATTTATCTTTATAACTTATTTTATAATTTATAATTTTATAATTTTATCTATTTATAACTAGGGCTAGAATTTATATGCATTTGCATGTTTTTTTCCTTAAGTCCAAATCGATTGTTTGTCAAATTTGTCCACGATTTTGCTTACTCTCGTTTAAATAAAATCAATTTTTTTTGCATATTTTTGCATATTTTGAACACAATGCATATAATTGCATATTTATAGATTTTAAGGTTTTTTATTTTTTTTTTTAACTTAAATTTTTAAATTTTTATAAATTATTGTTAATTTTAAATGACGTTTATTTCATAATACCGATAGTTTTTGGTTTATCCGTCGAATTGTAAATATATAGTATAAATATTACTCATTTAATCTTATCTTATCTACGACCGATAGGATTACCTACACATTATTTAACCACGTATTTAATTTCATTAGTACGACGTGTGTTGCGTAAATGTGCGGACACTTATACTTAAAATTTGAGTGGTTTTAATAACAGTATCAGTTAACAATTTTATAAAATGCCGAAAGTTCAAAGTGAAAGTGCCAAGTTACGTCAATTTGTAGAAGAATTTTCAAGTGACATTTTTAAAACAGATGGTAAAATATTATATTGTATTATTTGTGATCAAGCTATGCCCGTAACAAAACGTTTTCAGGTGGTACAGCATTTAAATACAGGCAAGCATAACAAAAATATTAATTTAAAAGCCAAATCTAAACAGTCGTTCATTAAAAATACATTAGATAACCAAAATAAACAAGCGAATTTTCCTCTAGATTTATGTCAAGCAATGTTAGAATCGGATATACCTTTATGGAAGTTAAATCATCCATCATTTAAAAATTTTTTAGAAAAATATACTGGTAAATGTGTTCCTGACCAGTCTACAATTCGCAAAAACTATGTTTCTTCAATTTATGAAAATACTATTTCTCGTATTCGTTCGGAAATTGGTGATGGGCCAATTTGGGTTTCAATAGATGAGACCACGGATGTTGACGGTCGATATGTTGGTAACGTCATAGTTGGTCTCCTCCACGAAGACAATTATTCAAAGCCGTATCTATTAATGTGTGAAGAACTAGAAAAATGTAATTTCCAAACTATTGGCAAAATATTTAATGATGCAATGCACCTATTATGGCCATCAGGAGTGAAGTACGAAGAAGTTTTACTTTTTGTTTCTGACGCCGCGCCATATATGGTTAAATCAGCGAATTCCTTGACTATGTTATACCCTAATTTAATTCATTTAACATGTTTGGCACATGGGATTCATAGGATTAGCGAATGTTTACGAAATGAATATTCTACTGTTGATAAATTAATAGCGACAATTAAAAAAGTATTTTTGAAAGCTCCCAGCCGAATTATCAAACTACGTGAACTATTCCTAAATTTACCTTTACCACCTCAACCAATTATCACTAGATGGGGTACATGGTTAAATGCAGTAGAATACTATTCAAATAATTTTGATTCAATAAAATCTGTAATATCAAATTTAGACGACGAAGCAGAATCAATTAAAAAATCAAAAGAATTGTTTGAAGACAAACATTTACAAAATGATTTGGCATATTTAAAAAGTAATTTTTGTTTTCTCATCCAAGCTATTACTAACCTAGAAAAAAGTACTCTATCCCTTGACGAAGGTTTAAACACTATTTTAAATGTGAAAGATAAACTGAATAAATGTAACGGGAGAGCAGCAGAATTGGTAAAAACTAAAATGGATTTTATACTAAAAAACAATAAGGGATTTAAAACACTATTAAAAATTCATAGAATTATAAACGGTGAATATGAAAATGAAGAAGAAGATATTGATATTAATCTAACTCCAGGGAAAATCGCGTCATTCAAATATGCACCAGTAACCTCGTGTGATGTGGAAAGGAGTTTTAGTCAGTATAAATCTATTCTACGTTCAAATCGCCGGTCGTTCATATTTGAAAATTTGAAACAACATATCATAGTAGCGTGTAATAATATAAACTAATATTTAATGTAATTATATAAACTTATATTTAATGTAATAATAATAAATTATGAATTATGATAAAAATACATATCTAGAAATAATAAAAATTTGTTTTTGCATATAAATCCTAGCCCTATTTATAACTTATTTTTTATAATTCATCGTATAATATTTATAATGATTTAATTATTTTAAGTCATAGTATAATAATTAAAAAATTATATAACATACGACCGTGGTTATTACAAACCATGTTTTTTATACAAAATATCTGTAATTCCCAATACTCAAGTGAAGGGAATCTTGTACATGCTATCGACAGTGTACTTATTTTTTGTATTGTGTTTATACGATACGTGGAAACTTGTAGATATTTTACACGTATATGTATAATTATAGGCAATATATTTGATACATAATAACTAGAGTTTCAATAGGATAATATTACTCGTATAATTTACATGTATTAATAATAATAATAGTTTATTGTCAAAACAATATTTTACATACATAAATATTAACAATAATTAAAAGTAAAACAATTTTGACGCCGCCCCAAAAGTATAGCTTGTGGTGGGTGCAGCAAGTTCAATACAAAACTAACATATTACCATTTGATTATAATATACATATAATACTTTTATTTTAAATACATAATTATAATAAACAAAATATAAACATATTTCATATAGATAAATATAATAGAAAAAATAATTTCGAGTTTTTGTTTATAATATAATATGAATTAGATTTAGATGTTTTAAATATTTTTTTATAATGATACTTATTTTTATATGATTTTAAATTAATATTAAGCATAGTATATAAACGAATACCGACATTAATAACCATTTTTCTACCAAATTCTTTATGGGTTTTTGGCATATTCGGAAATACTGATTTTTTAAGACGTGTTTGATATCTATGTGACGGGTAATTATTTTTTAAATCTGAATTTAAAATATAATTAAGGATATTCCATATATATAAACCATTGAGATTTCTTACATTAAATGTATTGTAAAGGTCGTCTACATGAAAATCATACGGTTTCAATAGTATAAATCTTAACAGTGAGTTTAGTGTAATAATAAGTGGATTTAAAGCAAACTTTGATGCATTTCCCCAAATAACAATGCCATAGCTAATAATAGATTGTACAAGTGCTTAATAAACTGTACGCAAGGTTTTGATGTTGAGGATATTTTTTAACAATTTAAATTTATAAAACAATTTTCGTATAGTACTAACTACATGATTAATATGCGAATTCCACCTTAAATTTCTATCAAAAATCACCCCAAGGTATTTAATTGATTCAACATGTTCAAGCTTATCACATTTACAAGAATCTAAGGACCTATTACAATTTGAATTATGTAACACTAATGGATAGTATATTAAACTTTTATTTTTATAAATTTCAAAAAACATATACTTTGATTTTTTAATATTGAGTTCGAGTAAATTATTTACGAACCAGTTATTAATAGTTTCTAGTACGAATGTAGCTAATATATTAACTATATTATTTGAGGCACCACTGACTAAAATTAAGGTATCATCAGCAAAACTTATTATTTTAGCATTTAAATTTAAGCCCAATAAACTATTTGTATAAATTATAAAAAATAGAGATCCTAACACTGTACCTTGTGGAACTCCATAGTTAATTGGTAAAAAATTACTCAAAATATTATCAACTCTAACAGATTGATATCTTTCAACTAAAAACGACGAGAACAGATCAAGTGCTTTACCACGGACACCAGCATATTCCAGCTTATTAATTAGAATACTATGGTTTACCGAATCAAATGCTTTTTTCAGATCAAGAAAGATACCCATTACTTTATTATTATTATCTAAATTTTCTCTTATATATTTATCTGCTTGAACTAAAGCATCAAGTGTTGATTTACCTGACTGAAAACCATATTGATTTTTTGGAAAAAAATTATTTTTTATTAAAAAGTTTTACAAACGTTTTTTTTTAAACATTTCTCAAAAATTTTACTAATAGATAATGAAAGTGAAATTGGTCCATAGTTGCCATAATCATTCTTATCACCTGTTTTAAATAAATGAATAATAATACATTTTTTAAAACAATCAGGATAAACCCCACATTCAATAGTCTTGTTAAATATTAAAGAGAGAGGTAGTGATATAAGTTTGGATGATCTTTTTAAAAAATAGTTTGTCATTCCATATTCATAATATGAACATTCGTCTTTTAATAAGTTCAAATTTTTCTCAATTTTTTCGATTGAAATCGGATTAAGAAATAGTGATTCATTTACGTGACATTTATTGTTTAAAAACTCCCAATCTAATTTATGATAATTATTTTTTTTTATATTTTTAGATATATTCTCTCCAACATTGGTAAAATAATTATTAAGAATATTGCAAATTTCAAATTTATCATAAACTATTTTATCATCTTTACTATAAAGCGAAGTAATAGGAATTTTGGGTTTATTTTTATTTTCAGTAATTTCATTGATAATACGCCAAGTAGATTTTGTATTTGAATTTGCTTGTAAGATTTCATTTTGATAATGTAGAATACGTGCTTTTTTGATGATAGTTTGAAGTAGATTTTTGTATTTTGAAAATTTATTAGCAAAGTTTAAATCAAAAGGCCTTTTTCATTTTTTTATGTACATTTTTTCTTTTTTATTTATTGAAACTAAGATGCCCCTTGTTATCCATTTTTTTAGTTTAATAAATTTACGACAATTTTGAATTTTAACATCCGTGGTACAACTATTTATGGCTGTATTTATTTTTTCATTGAACATAGTCAATGCATTGTTAATAGACAGGTTATTTAAATGTTTGCCCCAATCTTCGTTGTTTAAGATTAAATTTAGTGTGTTATAATTAATTGATGTTGAATTTAAAGAGGTATTTTTAGTATTATAATTGTTTATCAGTGAATCAATATCAGTTAAAATAGAAGTATCATAGTGATCAGTAATACCAATACGTATAATATAACTAGAAATAGAATTCATGTCTATATTTTTTAAAAATATGTGATCTATATTACTATTAGAACCATTTTGGCATCTAGTTATATCATTTATACCAGAGAAAAAAACATGTTTACTCATTATATTGAGATAATTAGTTATAATAGAATTATTCGACAAAATATTAATGTTAATATCTCCACATATATAATGTAACTCACTATTATTATTTATACTGAGGAAAAATTCAAGGGAATCTAAAAATAAATCAACATTGTAACTTGGTGATCTGTATATTCCAGTAACCCGGTAGTTAATATTATTGAATGAGATGGTAATATCTAATGAATTACAATATTTAATTACATTATAGTTTATACACGTTACATTAAAACAATCTTTTACAAAAATGGTGATTCCATCTGATTTATTTAAAATGCCTAGACAGTGATACTGTTTATATCCTGATATACTATTGTTACAATCATTGGTTAACCAAGTTTCATTTAGTACAATAACATCGAATCTATCATTAATAGTACTCAATAGAGTAGCTAGTTCATCTAAATTACATTTAATACTTCGTATTACGTTTAAGACATTTACTAAGGCATTAGCAAATGTTGAATTAGAGAACGTGACACATTAAAATATAAATACAATACCTTCGAAAAGAAGAAGATTTTTAATGTTTGTAATGACTATTATGAATTTGTTATTTTCGTTTGAATACACGCAGTACGCAATATTTTATTCCAAAGGGGATATTTTTGTGAGAGTTTTGACGGTCGTTGAATTTAGCATAGCGATTTTTAATTTTATTTTCAATAATTATTAAACGCTACTTGATTTTTTTGAAAAGAGAAGAGCAATACTCGTCGCGAAGTAAACATTTTTTCATTAATAAACATATAAATATATTTCGATCACAATACTATTTTCTCGAAATTGTATGAAAAGAATATAAATAAAAATAAATAATGATAATAGTAATTCAATATTATTACAAGACAAATAACGTAATAAACAATATAAATATAATAATATAATATAAGATAAATATATTTGTATTGTAATTGTACTTATTGAGTACCAATTAGTTAGGTATTTATTTTCTCGAGAGTAAATTATTGAAGTGTAATGATTTTACCACTCATTATTGTCCCTAATAATACAAAAGATCTTTCAACTCTTGTATACCTTAACGTCCTCGTTAAGACTTCAAAGATAACGGAAAAGTGGCTTGACGCTTCTATAGCTGTAACCACTGAAATTGGTATGATTATGGTGTGCCAAATAAATATAAAATCGATACAGCAATATCGCGATGTTTATTTAAATTTTAAATCAAACTGTTCTAGGAAAATTTCTTATTCCATATGCTTTATGAAAATTACCATTACTGTATTACCGTACAATGTCATCAGATATGCCCACCGGTTGAACGGCCGGATCCCATTTCTATAATAAAAACAACAACTATGTAAAATAAACGCCAACCGTTTGGTGAGGTGAAAATGTAATACATAATTTTAGGTTTGCCTTATAAACTACTGAACAAGGTTCAATTATAGAAGAAGCACGTAATATAGTTTGATTCACGTTGCCAGATTTGCAAATACGTTTAACTACTTACTAACTTTAATTATTAAACGATTTATACATTTTATTGTTCTTGTGAGAATGTTTACCACAATTAAAAGTTTCCGTTCCAATGTTATTTTAAACTTTTTTTTTTCATCAGATCTTTATTAGATAAAACGTATGAAAAATAATGAGTTAACTTTTTGAAATTGATGAGTTTTAAAGTTCATCTTTTAAACTTCTCGAAAATAATTTATGGGCATTAAATCATGATCTGAGACATTCTTTGTTGTCACTGCATAGTTTGCGATAAGTTAACAAGAATTTGTTACGTTTAGTTTACACAAATAATTGTATTTCACATCATCGACTTTGCGGCAGTAAAGAGGTTTTAATCAAACAAACTGTGTTCATGTTTATCCTATGAAAATCGATTTGACTAAACGTTGTTGTTCACTATCGATCAGCGTCTGCGGCATCAACATCATAACAATATTATTGCTGTTAATTCTCCGACATTAAATGTCATTTTGAATTTGAGAGATATAATATACGTATAATATCAAAGTGAATATTATGGTAAATTATGCAGCCCAATGTTTAAAAAACTGACCAAAGGATAATTACATTAGTTAAGTAAATAAATATCCACTTTTAACCTAAAAACATATGTTTACCACGCACAAAATATGTTAAATAACGATTAGATGCCTCTTAGCCTTAAAAAAATGTATAATTTTTTTAATGAGTATTACAATTAATAATTTCCTATTACGTTACACGTTTGCCCGTGAATGATTAAAACTATTTTTTTCGTCAAAAAAAACGTCAAACAATGAATTTTTTTAATATTGTTCTCAAGTCTATCGATCGAATGCCAATATTAATTGTTGATGTCAACCATAAGTTTTCTTTTTCAATTATTATTTTATATTTAATACGATTCCGAGATAAAAAGAAAATCATTTTGTACAGTTAATAGGAAAAATGTTTACATGCTTTAACGTCACGGTAAATAAATTACGAGTTTCATGCTCGCGGATATCTTATTGTGTAGTGCACACGCGGTGACGGAGTGTTAATAAAATACGAGTTCGCGATGGACACAAATCCAGATGTTACATAAATTTGAAGCGATACGTGATTTGGACCGATAAAAAGGAGCCTTTAAGTTTTTCACAAACTCTCCCCCACTCTGACGTTGTCCACGTTTTTCGAAATGTCAATACAAGATATTTTCGGAATCGACAAAAATAGGCAAAAATAGTGTCGTTGCGTGCTGGTGCACAACGAGTACATCAGAAGGTTAAGCACGTGATTTATTTATTTGTTTTTTCCCTATCCTCCCGTTACTTCATTTCTCGTCCACTCGTCTTCCGTTCACCATCCAGCTCTCACGATACTCCCCGTCTCTCCAGTAACACTGCCACAAGCGATCCCATCCTTTTCTCATACTCCTCGCACATGCATACACTCATCTTACTCGCGTTTTCATTATAGTCTCCACCCTTTTACACATCCATAACATTATTATCATTCGCACGTTTCCGTGGCTTCTCCTTCTCATGCAATCTCCCCCCTATATTTGCTAACATACTTCCTCCACTTATTTCTCCTTCATTTCATCTTCACCGGCAGTGCCTTGTACGTCTCTCTTTCTCGCTTTCTCACCTTCTCTTTCTACTCTCTTTCTTCCTTTCTAACCAGGACATTCCAACTTACTAAGACCGATCTCACCCGTGACCATTCCGAGCGTGAGATGAGCATGCGGTATATATCAACACTGCTACACGAATCGTGGTTGTACATAATGCTTAATACACGACAAATGTTTTAACATGTCTCCGAATACAAACATCCCGTTGATCACCGTAGAAATAATTATTGCCATCTACATATTAGTCTCGTGTTACGAAATGAACTTCAATTACGGTTGACAAGACTCGCACATGTTTTTAATGGACTCCGCGACTGTCATCGTGGTCGGACGTGTGCGCATGACCATACGCCAGTCGCGTTCGTGGGAAAACTTGTGCATCCGTCCTCTCTATCCATAATATTTTTTTTTTTTTTTTTCACAAGAATATGTAATATTAATAATAATAATTTTACACAATGATAAATAATATGGCTTGTGACGACGGCGAACGAGTAAAATCGCGATGGTGGCAGTGACGGGTTGCAGGTAATGTTTCTTAAGAGCTCGGTCGAGGTGGACAGTCAGTGTGCCAAAGAGGTTTTAATTACAATGGCGTGTTTGTATCATGTACAACTTCGGGAACTCTGTAAAGTTGATAGTACAGCAAAGTTTTTATAATATGCATCACCAACCGCACTGTTGTACGGCCGGGACCTCGGTCGTCGTCGTCGTCTTCAACGACTCCGCACCCGATTCCACCCGTCACCCGCGCCTTGTCACGGTTAACCGCTATAAGCGACCGCTTTTTGCCGCACTTTTTTACACCGTCGCCCAGACCTGACGTCGTTGCCACAGGGTGCCCAGCATACAACCAATAGTGCCTGGGAATGGGATTTTTTAAATTAAAAAATAAAAATATTAAAACGCCGTTATCGGCAGACGGTAAAAAAATATAAAGGAATCACCGTGGTCGACCAAGAAATGTGAATGTAGGGATTCAAAGAAAAATAAATATATTTATATAGTATTTGTATGATTTACCAGGGTAGGTTATGTGATAAATTAGGAGCCAACCTAATTATTAGTTGTATGATCATTTAATGTAGACTCATCTCAGACAACTTTATCCTTGTCAAGAGATAGTATATAGAGACAATTAATCTAAATGTACTCAGTTATTAGATGTTTATACTCAAACATTGTCATTGCGTTGTGTATTAAAATGTATAAACTCCAGTACTTAAACAGAAGTTATTCAGTACGATGCTTTATTGAGGAATCGATATTGTAAAATAAACAAAACACTTTTCTATGATACAAATTACAGTAACTAAACATACACGTAATACGTAGCAATCATTGTGTTTCCATTCGGTGGACATGAGAGAACACAGTCCTTGTTACATATTGGTGGAGCTATAGTCATGTGAATATGTCGTGTATTTCTCGCCTTTCAAATTACATTCATAATAATTGTATACTGTTCATACAGTTTTACCACATATGGAACACTAATAATGATAATATTTAATGAGTCATGACAACTAGTATCATACTAATATAATGATATACAATCTAATGTATGTATCTAATATTATATTGCTATTAAGAATGACATAAAAAACGATTGTATATTGAAAAAGAAACTATTTACATCCCATTATTATTTTTTATATACATAAATGGTTCACATTCACTCCACTTGGTCGGTTTAAATTCTTGAGCAATAAAGCATGTTTTATACGTATACAAAATAGTATAATTCAATTCATTTCTTCTTAGACCCTCAATATAAACGTTGAAATTTATTTGAAAATAATTCCTCAGAGATTTTTAATAAAATTATGATATAAACTACAAAAAAAAAATGATTAAGCGTATTCTAGTTAAATATTTTAATGGTTATGAAATATGCTTATAAGTAATTATAAAATTATAATAAAAAATTACCCATGTCATATTATTTTAGTTATAAATAAGAATAAATTATAATATTACTACTCCAGCGAAAAATGTACTAAATATATATACATTTTAGTATTTTATAAAATATTATTTATACAAAAAGGAAAACATAAACCTTTTTATAAACTAAAAAAATTAATTTTAAATCGATTTTACACTATTTTTCTTTGAGTAGTCATGAACTTAACACTCATTATATTAGCCCATAACTTTGAATCGAACGATTCGTTCCCCATATATAATACACCCGATGGTATCTAAAAATTAGCTCTCGACACTATCCAAAAATTTATTTTCACGCAATAAATCTGTTAACCGAAATACTGAGCCATATTCAAGTATAGATCGCACTAAAAATAAGTATAAAATACCATCAGGTAACTACAGGAATCAAAATCATATATATTGGGTTGCAGAAAATATTTCCTATGTATAAAATAATTTTAATACGTAATTTTAAGGAAAACTAAATTTTATCCAAAGCAGGAATAAGAAATAAGATTGTTTGGTCCTAAATACCTTTTTATTAATATCTCGAATCAGAAAAATAAATATTTAAAAACAGTTGAATAAAAAAGAAACTACGTGTATTTATTATAGTCGTTTGTTCAACGGATGTTAACCGAATCTACGCCAATTTAAGTACAAATATTATTGGTATTTTACCAATAGAAGCCCGAGAAATTTATATATACGAGTATAAGTTTAGTTTTATATGAAATATTTAATCTGAGAAATAAAATAAGTTTATATCTATCGGTCGAGCATGTAGGATTTTTATAAAAGTATTTATGGGAAGGTAATAAATTAAAGTAAAATAGAGTCTGATTAATATTAATATTAAATTATTTCATATCCGTGTAGGTACAAACTAATTACTGGAAGTACGAACTTTATTATGAATTGAGCACAAAATTGAGTCACACAAAATACATGTGCTGTAGACATTTATATTACATTTCAGTGAGTCCTGATCATCACCATAAATATACTGATATATTATATTGACACGCAGTTTCTCAAACGGATTCAAAATAATTTACATAACCGCTATACTGATAAACTGCCGGAGTTACGAGTAATATTAATATGTGAATCACCTTATCGTACGTAGACCTTATGATTTTATAGGGTAAATACTTTATTACGAGTTACGGTTATATTACTTTTTAACTGCTCCGGTCGTAAAATTAATAACTTTATAGTGCTAAGTATATTGAGATGTATTTAGGATCCAATTATATTACGTGTAAGCTTGTGAAAAATATTGAATGTATAAATAGTGAGAAATAGAGAGAGAGAAAAAGAGAGAGAGTGAAAAGTGAGATGAGAATTCTGATCATAGTTGTCTCAAGCGGCGGATCCGTTCTATAATTTTTATAAGACTTTACTCATTATTATATGAGATAACGACTATGGATGTAAGATTGGTTACGGTTACAGTGGTGTGATATATTTTTAAGACCGTTCAATGTAACGGCTCTTTTGATAAACAGCTGATCAGTCGAGTGTTAAAGAAAAAATCAAACACTAGTGATAATTGACGCTGTTGACCAAGGATCGTAAAAAAATCAATGAACAAACGTCACCGAAAAAATTGGCACCATATCTGATGTGATAGACGAATGTTGTAGCGGTACACAACGGGCAAACAAAAACTGAAGTGGACGTCATTAAGAAATAGATTTATAAAATCGGTTAGGTGTGATAACGTGCAAGTCGTTTCAATCGTCTAATATTCAAAGCGTTTTATCGTTCCGCCAAATCCATTTCGAACACCAAAAGTCGTCTTCGGTTGCTTCCTAGACCGTGTAACAATTCCACGACGTCGATGCACCTGTCTCAGGATAACGGTGCAACCGGCGATTGACACGTGACACTCGCCTCGAGGGATATAACCCGGTGGAATCATTTCAAATTTTTCCAGAATAAGACAGTCGGCCGCGTGCTTATATCAAATTGCCGACTCGGTGACTCTTTTTACCAAAATGTCGGTCGATGCGGGAGGAGGGGAACGTGAAATCAGTCCAAAAACATAAATATTTGTACTTTGTACACAAGTGCTCGCGTGCAGTTCACGTCTAATTTTTTCTGATTTACAACACTACAATGGCTTTATAAAAGACGTATTTATATGTTTACGATGCTATGGAATAGCTAAGCTCTAGACAGCGGAAAACGCACGAGTTACACGAACCGACCATAGTCTTGACAGTGCAATTGCCTGTTCAAACGAATGGGCGTGTAACAGCAAGCATACGCCGACGTTCGGAATTAGGTCTCTATTTCACGTGTAGTTAAATTCACGTATGCAATCATGTGAAATAAATTCACATGAACTTGTGAATTTAATTAGACGTGAATTCGTGAATTTTTTTATTAAATTTGAAATTTCATTATTATCGTTTCGTAGTACTGTTCGTAGAATTGTCCATATCGGTGTTGGTATGCGGAGTATATAGTATACATGGTATACAGTATAGAGTATAGTTTATGTATACACTATATACATAAATCCATCCGTCCCGTTATTTTACGATAATACTATTTATGAAACTTTGTTTTTAGAGCAGTAGATTTAAATATTTTTAGTATTTGGTTTTCGATTGTTCTAGTTTGGAATCGTTCGGAAAAAGTGGCGCGTTCTTATTTAAACTATTTTCCTAAACTTAATCGTGAAAGCAATCAATGGTGACGGTGCGAGATGTTTAAATACGGATCATGACAAGTGTTCTTTGCATAATGTATAGAAGTAAAATTAACGCGCGCACTACCCGTTCGGTACTGTTTCCGCGCGCGTGTTCAGGTTAGTCAACTCTACTAGGTAGTGTGTGCGTGCGTGCAAGTGCGTGCGTAAATGCGTAAGTGTATGCATGTGCGCGCCGGTGACAAATCGTTTGGTTTTGACTAGAAAGTTTAAACGAGTCGCAGTGCGTTCGAGTTGCACCGTCCGCGCGTAAAGCCGTTCTTCACGGTATGCGCGCGCTCGTTGTTGACGTCGGAGAGCGGAAAATAAAAATTAAACTCGACTTACGTACGCGCACGGGATAGCGCGAGGCCTTACGTTTACAGGCTCGAACACGGCCACGGGCTGGTTCAGACCTGTATTTCAGGGGGTGCCCGCGATACTTTTGAGCCCTGTGTATCGACGAAACGTTCCGGTATATTTTCCATACAATACTGTTGATCAACGATTTAAACATAACTTTATTTGATATTCCGATACGTTAATCCCGATGAATGCGTTTGTCGAATCTCGTACGTTTTTCTCGGATACCTTCGATTTTTCATGATTTGTACTTTTGCAGTTAAACTGTTATAAGAAGTTTTCACGCGAAAATTTTGTTTTGTTCCGTTCTATGACGAAACATTAATTTTTCACCAAATATTTAAGAATAAATTACATTTAATTTGAGTGATATCGGTTGAAATACGCGCCCCTCACTCTTAGACTTAAATAGTAGGGAATTGTTTACAATATTTCGTGGGGTGCACACCCAGCAGCTCCCGTGTGCACGCCTATGCGTGCGGCACATGTATTTGATTCGTCCGGTGAACCGTGTGCTTGTATATTTCATAACTGTTATAATAACCGTCGACGTTAAACAAAAATTCCGACAATAGCGTGGCGTTTAAATACAAACGAGTAGAGAAAACGTGTTTAAAATTCTTATTTATATAAAACCATCGCAGTTACCGTATCGTCCATACATACTAATGGAATCGACATTGTTTTATCGCCGTTTGTATTAAAATAACAGCACCTGCACACATTTTACACAATGCTATATAATCATAATATATGCTATATTATATATTGGATAAACGATCGTGATGTTTGATTTTTTTTCACGGAAAGTCGGTTAAAAACGACATTTGAACGCATCGGGTCTTTTTTCACGTGTTATTTAATTGATATTTAATGTAAATTCATGCTTCTATAAATATGCACGTGAGCTTAAAAGCGTATGATACTCGTTCTTTTACCATGTAAAAGCGCAATGGTACCAATAATAAAGCTGTGTTGTAAACCGTAAAGGGTACGCGGTAATGTACGCCAAACATTCATATTACAACCACTTTGAGATATTAATCTAATGAAGATTAAACCTTTGTAATTACACAAAAGATAAAAAAAAAAACTCTCCGAATTTATTGACCTCGAGATATGAGCACAGTAATTTTAGTACAAACAACTAATTCAACGGTATTACTAAAAAACAAATTAAGTTATTTATTTTTTGTTGCTGAGACACACACACTCACAAACATATATATATATTCTAACCTACGTATTTATATTGTTGGGCGGTATATATTAAATTTGAAATTGAGCACACGTGGCGTCCAATTCTGCTAAATGTACTTGTAGTTTTATTTCGAACACAAGTGTATTTGCATTTATAATTGTGTCCCCTTCAATTAGCTTGTGTTAATATTGTTCAGCTATCGTATAATTGCGGAAAAATATACTCGATTTACTATCAATATGATAATAATTGATACTCGGTGGATAGGACATTGAATCATTTTATAAATCAACAGAAACCTGAATTGTGTGAGCATATAAATATATTTATAATACATTCAATGTCACTACGATTTTCCTCAGAGAAATTAAATTTTTATCTACCAACAGAAAATATAAAAGATTTATGCCATGTTTAATAATATGTAATTTATACGATAAAAAATAATTATTGTTATTTCTTTTATTTCAGATAAACTTTTAAGAAAAGAATTTAAATTAATTGATATGAGAATATCATCATTTTAAACCGTAAGTGTGAAATAAATATTTGTATTGTATTTCAGTTTTTTAATTATTATTCAACTATAACAAAGGTAAAACTTTACTTTAGTTTTTGAAATTTATGATACCATTTTTTTTTGCATCATCCATTGTATAATAATATTTATTTTTTCATTCCCTATAAAAATAACCACAGTAGGTATTGTTCATTTTTATTTTATTTTATATTAAATATCTAAGTACGTACAATTTATTGCTTGAATAATTTAATAAAAACTACAAAAGTGTTTATAGTAAACTAATTAAAGTTGTATTTAATTAGTAACACATGAAACCGATTGCCAAAGAAACATGTAATAAATTATTTTCTCTGTTTTGAAATAAGAAAAATAATATATTATAGTATTATGTACGTAATATAATTAATATATATTTATATATAAAATTCAAGTACAATTCCTTCGCTAACTGATCGCTGTATATCAAAGAAAATAAAATGTACAAACTTGAAAACTGACATAGTGGTTAGATATAACACTCTAAATATGCAAAAATAAAAAAAAATTGAAAATTCGAAAAATATTTTTTAAGTTTTGAAATAGTTTTGAGTTTGATGTATAAATGTTTTATTATATTTAATATGTTGATTTTAAAAATTACCAGGTGATATATACGTATTTAATACACACTAATAAAAACAAATTTAATATAATAATTTAATAATAATAATAATAATAATTATAATATACGACGATTTTATGAGCTTATATCTATCTATAGTTTTAAGGTTTAAGATTATATGTAATTGCTCTAATTCAAAATTGTAATATATCTTCCAGGTGAGTTCAGGTAATTTAGCTAATACAAAATGATGTAATTATTTGTATGATTGATTTTGTACACTACCTTTATTTTAGTAGGGACTTATTACTCGTTATTTTAGACCATAACTATGAATCCAATAATTCACCCTTTATATATAATACACCCGGTGGTATCTAAATATCTGCTCTGGACAATATCCAACTATCTATTTCCACATAATAAATCTATTGACCGAACTACTGAGCCATATTCAAATACAGGCCGCACTAAAAATAAATATAAATTGCCATCAGGAAGCTACAAGAATCTAAATGATGTATAATGGGTTACAGGAAACATTTTCTGTTCATGTACCTAACACTTTTAACACATGTTTTTAAAAAAATTGAATTTTATCGAAATCAGAAATAAAAAAATTTAAATGATTCGTCTTTAAGACTTCTATAGTGATGGATTGTAATAGCAAAATAAATATTTAAAAATAGTAACACGAATAAAAAATACTACGTGTAATTTACATTTGCGTATTTAAGAAATATTAACCGAATTTACGCCAATTTAAGTAAATTTTTTGATATTATACTATGGGCCCTGGTAAAAGTGATTTTAAGTTACATTTTCAACTCGCATAGAACTTATCGCGGATATTCAATTGAAAATGAAGCTACACACGAATGGCGATTTCTTGCAAATGGTCACAAATGAGTTAACTATTATATTCTCTCCTATCTAACCTGCCCAAGAAAGTTTTTATCCTCTCAAATTTCAAAATCCTGACTACGCAACTTATAGGTCTCTTTTCAATGTATATAATATTTATTTTTATACTAATAACTAATATCTTGTTAATGTACCAACTATATTTTGTATAAATTATAAACGAAATCGATATTTTATTACATGGTTCAGATTAAATGGAATTTAAATCCCACATCAAAATTTCATCAGAGCAATTATTTCAAATGTTATAACGTATATCGTCATCTATATTGAAAGCGAAAATTTAAAATTTGAACTCGTTTACATTCGTTTCATGGTTCAGAATCAAATAAATGTGATCGAATTTTTTTTTTTTCATACGAACACGTATTTTAAATTTAAATTTCCTCCTTCCCCAAATATCTTTATCCTCGTTATTTCATTTTGTTTATTGTTTTACTTTCCTGCCAAATGTTTTTAAATGTATAGTTGCAGACCCAATCGTAACAATCGTTACAGATATTATCTCTAAGTAGACTGTTACAAATAAAACTGATTATTTTGGTTACATGATAACATTTAATATATTTGTATACAAAAGGTATACTGAAATGAAACATGAGTATAATAATTAATAATTAATTATATTAAACCACCATAAAATGCACACGAATTTGCATAAAATATAAACGGTGTTCAAGTTTTTGTTTTATTATTTATTTATATAATATACTCAATAAAAATTTTTCTACTATCCGGATTCGTGGTCTAGATAAACGATGCACGCCTACACTACAAAGATACATTTACTATCGTAATTGAAGAATAATTCCGATAAATCGATAGTCCTTATTAATCGGTAATTATATTAAGCTGAATCAATTGTATTAGATATTCGAACAAATAGTTTTTAGTATTTTTATGAAATTATGTAAAGCATAAAATCGAAAATTTTGATACAAATGTTCTAATTAAAATATAAGTTTTATAAACTTGTAAATAATAGACCGTTCTAATAAATACCATAGTATTAAAATATTTCAAATTTTGTATGGGGAGAAAATGTATAACATATTATTCCCTTCACATACCTATATGTACTAATTTTGCCTACACAATGAGCCGTGTTCGTTATTTTTTTTAAATTATTTTGCAGTCCTGACATATGTTTTAGTATTTCGTTTTTCTCTTTTATGTTAAACCATCAATGTATTACAGTATTTTTCATCAACCATACATCCACAAGCAATTTTATTTAAATACATTACATTAATCTGACCAAGAGTATACTTACCTACGATATATTTCAATATTTCATTATAAATCTAAAGTTTAGATTTTTTTTACAGTATTAATTGATTAGATAATAATTTTTTGTGGCTTGTCTTTAAATAATCTAATGGACTATAGGCATTATATTCAAAGTTGGGCATTAGTGGAATAAAATATTATTCGATTGATTATTTGAATAAAAAATAATTCTTCATTGATTTATTCTTAATTTTATTATTGATTTTTATTTACTATATTTCATTCGTTATTCCCTATAACTACATAAATAATAAATTTAAACCCTAAATAACGATGTATAATAATAATTATATATATATATATATATAAATATATAACCTATATATAACCTAACCTAACCCCTATATATATATGAAAATGTTATTATTTTTTATACACATACGTTATTATAGTTACTATAACGATAATTGTTATAATTATTACTACAAATTTTTATTATTGTTGTTATTACTTGAATTATTATTTAATCATTAATTCTTAAACGTTAATGTAGATGTTCTAAAATGTTAAATTATATGAAATTTACGTAAAAATTTGTTTGGTAATTTACCGATGTATCAATAAAGATTAATGTAAAAACGCCAAAAGTGATAACATTTCTATAATAGTTTTCTGCTAGTAACCTGTTTAGTTACCAAAATGTAGGTCTTAATAAAGCACAATTCACGCCCATATGATTGTGATTAGTATAAAACACAAGTTAAAAAAAAAAAATTAATACCATTCATGATTTTAACGAATAAATGTATTCTGAATAATTGTTTTATTCACGAATAAAACTTTTCAGAATAATTTTATTCTTTATTCATATATAAATTAGTTATTCATGCTTTTATTTTTTATTCTTTATTTTGATTTATTTTTGTCCAACTCTGATTGTATTGCTGTAAAATATATTTTATCAATAATTAACATTAAAAACATACAATATTCTTTGGTATATCTTAAGTATGTAAGTAACAAATATTTTATACTCTGGTTTACAAATCAAATTGAACATTTTTTTTTTTTTTTTTTTTTAATAAAACCTACATAAAAAAATCAAGCTCCTATCTAACTCTAATATAAGTTACTATGGTTTATATCAAGTATCAGACAATCGGAGTCGCTGATGAAAACAAAAACGGTGTAGAGAACATCCCTAAATAGAATTTTTCATTAAAATCAAAAGAAGCTATCTTTATTAAGAAACCTCCTACATCATGTAATTTTTTTCATGTTATTATTTTTAATTACATTTGTAATTATTACTTTTTGGGCATCGTTTTAAAGTTGTAAGTTTCATATTCAAGGTAAACTTTTTGAAAAATTTTAAAAATGTGTTAATGTAATGTAATAAAGTGTATATTTTTGAGAATTTAATAGACCAACGTTTTTTATCGGTTTAATTTTTTGTAACTGAATGTATTGATTTCTTACGTGTGCATAATATGTATCATATATTATCGTACGTACTAAAGCTCCAGTGTATAGAGAGCATATTACGAATAAATTCTAGAGCATTTAATAAACAACCTGTAGATATAATCACGATAGAATTTATAGTATTTTTGCGCAGTTTTTTCCTCTCGTGCCGACATACGAAAACGTAGTTCAATCGATAAATAGACGGTGGAATAATTGAAAACCTGAGTGTTATGCGGCAATCGGTATTTATATAGAATAAGAATGGTGGAATAGTGCAGAAATGTAAAAAAAAAGTAATGTCAGTAAGATGATAATTTATTACGCCTATGTGTATTATGCGAGATCTCCAAGATCCGTATTTTTTTATTTTTCCGTATTCCAAACCACACCCTCGAGTTAATATAGATAAATATATTCTATTAAATAATAATAATAATAATAATATAATCTGGAAATCATCCAAATAATTTTGATGTAAATAATATACTCGCATCAGTATTTATTGATGCTAAGATATAATACTGTATGGATACAAAAGGTTCGCATTCGACCTGACTTGAAATTAAGCTTTCTTATATAAATTGAAATATAAATCATTATAAAATTATTGAAATCATATGGAAACATTTATACTGTCATTTGCAAAGTATATATTATTAAAGCTATAATATATATTATATGCAATAATAGTAGTAATATAGGTAAACACAATTTACTGGGATTAATAAATTATTTTTTACATACATAACGGAAACTCATTGGTTGGAGTATAAATATTATTATATAATTTGTTATAACTAAGTAGAGTTTGAAATGGTTTATGTATTAAAAACTATGTTCATTATTGATAAATAATGTAAAAACTTCGTAAATAGTTCATTGCGTTTTTTTAAAGGCTAGCTTCTGGTTAATATTTTAATTGTTCAGTGGTGGATCTGATAAATTAGTTATAAATAAAATAGAAAATGTCATGCACCGACAATTTTTTATAGCATGTTTATATTATATTCAATCTTACCATTTATATTAACCTTAAACACGCTTGAGTTTATAAATAACAAATTTTTACTTGGTTTTTGCCAGGGATAAAAAATCAATTTATCTACTTCAGAAATTGTAATTGTAATTGTAAATTAAAATGTTAATAAATAAATATTGTATACATTAATGATTAAATATGGCGTATTTTTACTGTAGAAATTATTCGCAGTTTATTGTGCACTAACGCAAATTAATTAATGTACTGTACTACGTAATGTTTTAATTCGATTTTATCTACCGGTTATACTTCGATAATTTAATTTCGTTTTTGTTTTTCTATTGGGATTCTTTTTTAATTAAACTATATCACAATCAGTGTTGGTATACACGCTGAGATTTTATTAATTATTTAATACATATATGTATATAATAGTTGGATTATGATACCTGGTGTAAATGTGAATAAGAGAGTGGAAAAAACACGAGTTATCAAAACAAATTAATATCCAGGTATGTAAATGAGAAGGATCCAGCTATAATGTAATTATTATCAATAAATCAGGTACATCGAAATTAGAGTTGCCTAGGTATTCAAAATCAAATCGAACACGACTTCAGTGTCTTTTTCGTTGATTGAGATAAAACTATTCAACTACTGGTATTGAACACGCATGTTACGAAGAACAGTGTAAAATGTCCATTGTCATTATATCAACCATAACAGGTCATTTATTTTATTTCGATTGATGTAGTCTCGTTTTATATAATTAGAGAAAAGATCGCGCTGTGACCATCGTCGTAAGACCTTGCGAACAAGCGACGGCGTTGCGGTTACACACATACAAATGGGAACAATGGTTAGCACACGGCGTAAGCGACTAACCGAAACAGTAATAGCACTTTCGCGTACTACAGTTGTCTTCAGTAGTAATAACCGAATTTCCAAAAGAGATAAAACGATCGCACCAATACGATGAATCAGAATCGGCATTTAAAATGTTTACACTTTCATTCTGTATCTTTAGCAAATATAGTTAGTGCACGTTGAGAACAAACCGGATGGTGAAAAAAAAATTATATTTTGGCTTTTGTACAACTATTATCGTGAAACAATAATTTGGAATATTAATACCAACTTTGGTAACGGCACTGAATAATACGCTGTAGTATCTAAATAGTCAAGTTATATGTGTAAAGTATTTGTGCACACAGCACTATATAATAAAAAGCAAATACTAACTTAAACTTTTGAGCTCGCAGTAATTTACACGATTTATAATGCTTATTTCACCGGTTTAATGAAGCGTTAAACAACGATATGACAAACATGAAAACTGTTATGTTATCAATATCGAATAATGCGCATGTTTTAATCCTAAATATATAAATTTAACAGGATTTTTAAAAATCAAATAATTATTTATACGAATAAAAAAAATATTGATATATAGAAATAAATAAAAAAAAAAATGCTTAGCCTGAAGCGTTATTATATTTGTAAAGTACGATCGGTTTTGAATTAAAAATGTATCATCAAGTGTATACAAAGTCAATAAAATTACAATTGTATATGAAAAAATATAGGAATAAAAGCATTGTCAATAACTGATCGTTTTACATAGAGATAATCTATTTTAACAGGATATATCGTTTAAAATAAATTCTTATAAGACATAAATATGCTAAGAAATATAAATACTTTGGTTATTATATATAAAATGTAATGTTAAAAGATATTATTTAAATTAGTTTTCTTTGTTTTATTGTGTAAGTGTAACTCTTCTATTTAGATAATAATAAATCATAACAATCAAAGTATTTGTATTCATTAATATAGCTATTTACATTTAGAAATAATTTTAATTAATATTTCCTATTAAAGTAAATTTTCTCCACATAAAACGATCAATATTTCTCAATGTATTCCTTCCTTTTTTTTTATAGTTAATCGTGATTATATTGATTTTATTTAATTAATTATACCTTATATTATATTTGATGAAAAATTTTTAATTCAAAACCGGTCATACTTTAAAAATATTATAAAACTTCAAGCTATGCATATTTTTATTTAATTTACATATAAATTATTTGTTTATTTATTTATGAACTAATTTACGAGTAAATTTCACCATTTACTAATTTGATTTGTTTTATTATTTTATTAATAATTATGGTTTTGGTACGTATATTTGAGTAGTATATATTATGCCCATTTATATAAATATTTTATTAAGAGTGCTTGTCCGTAATGAATAATATTTAATAAATGTAATGATATCGAATTAATAAATTGTTGTTTAAAAATGCGATTTCAAGCTCAGAAACAACATTGAGGTTCTTTAATACTGCGATTAGATTTTTAATGAGCCATCATACTTTCCATCGATCGTTATGTATTTTTTTAAACATTAAAGAAATCGTTTTGACTAAGGAGTGCCGTAATCAAGCTTTAATTGTCGAATCGAGTTTACGAGTTCATTCATTATTTCAAATCGTTGAATGTTTTATCGTAAAAATGGTATATGATGATCGATGAAATAATTATTCCGAGAGGAAATATCTCATACATGACCAAAAAGATACTCATATGAGTACGCGAATTTTGAATAAGGCAATTAATAGTATAATTATATTTTATTATAACACTAATCTTATGTTCGATGTGGTTCTATCAAGATATATGGATCCATCGCGTTGTTGTATATTATTATTGTTTTGCATAAAGCTATTTTGTATATAAATATTCGGGACTTGGTCAAACACATACCGTTGGACGGGTATAATGCTTCCACGTGAGGTACATGTCTTTTTGCGCGCAAGACGTGGGTTCGTCGCTACCACCGACAATTCTCAAAAACCGTTTATAACGTATTCACACGTTTAATTATAATGTCTTTACGTGCACAGTAATAATAACAATATATAATACAGCGTGAAACCATGGTTAATGTTATTAAGATTAGTGCTGTGTTTCGATGCGTGTGAGCTCCGGGTCCCCGCAGTGTTGTACAGAAGCCCCGCGGAATATTTCGACCATGTTTTTTTTTTTTTACGTTATTTTTTTTTTTTTTTATTTGCCTTAACAATAAATTATTATAACGTGATGGTTTGGAAAAAAATAAGTTGGAAAACGTCTAATAAACAGAAGACCCCAAGAAACGTTTCTAGTATATATATGCAGTCACTTGCATTCGCAGAGCTCACAACGACACGAAAAAGCAGTGGCGTTCAAATCGTCGTGAGAAAAACATAAATCATAATGTATAATAATGGCATACCAAAACGTTTTCATTCATGTATATTTTAATAATGCATACTGTAAACCCGTGTGCGCACATCAATATTCACTGTAATCGTAGACGACAAACCCAAACCGTATAAATTTAATTTCATGGTATGCGTATGCGAAAGGGACGAGGATAGGGAATATTGTTATCTTAGGTGTAGACGATATTTAATAGGTTTGAATATACTAGAAGAAAACCGAGATTAAATCATTGGAAAGTCACGTTTTAAAATGATAATAGACGCATTTTACGTGGTTTGACCTCCGGAATCCATACTATCACGTACGACGAATCTAAGACCCAAGGAAAATAATGTTGTTTTCATTCGCGCTTTGACTACGAACGTGTTTCAATCAAACTATATGAACGAAAAAGAAAATTTGTTCTTCAAAATATTCTCGATACATGTGCTTGGCACAACATGCGAGCGTAAAATTGTACCATAAACCATTTATGGAAACTCGTGATACCTGAAATCGTGTAAATTATTCGTGTAAATTTCGGTTGTAGTGGCTTTGGGGCGAACGACTAGATTCCAGTAAGAGAAATAATTATTTCAAAAATAAACAATCCTCCACCATAAAGGTTTCATAGCAGTGATTTAATCAGCCGAACGCGACAATCGAAATCGTCGATAAGCTTGTATATTTTTTTCATTTTATTATATAATCAAGATAGTTTTTGCGACCGATAATTAAAACTGTTCGTCGAGGATTTATAATATAATCCTCTGTTCCAAGATTGGGGAAGGGTTGAAATGCTTGTTCTCATGACGAGCATTTACAGAATCTCCGAAATAAAAGATGCACGATTTGTGATTTCGCTTTATCGCGATTCGCAAACGGAACGCTATTCGTTTTAGAAAGCAACGGATATTTTACGCAAGGACAACGATTTTCATGCAATGACTGATCGGAATATAATTTCTATCGAAAAATCTGGCTCTCCCACCCCTCCCATATTTTGCTTGATATCGTAGTCTGTTCATCGTGTTGTCACGTGCGGGTTTTCTCTCCTTAACAATATAATGCACGGTGCACTTGACGTACACCGAGGGAAGGAAATCGAATGACGATACTCATGCTGTGTTAGACGCGACGCTCGTCTAGTGTACGGAAAACCGATTCTTCGGTCCATGACAATATTATTACGTGAACACAGTTTTATATGTATTTATAGTTTTGCGTTTTTGATAGTTTGTGCCGTCCATTCCACGTCGACCTACCGTCACGTTAAGCCGATGGATAAATCAATTTCGATTCGTGCACGAACACGGTGAACAGGTGCCACGTGCGTCGTTGTATAGTTCAAAAGTCGAACGCGCAACGCTTATAATTCAGGAGAGACTACACTGTTATTATTGTAAAGCGGTACCTTGTGAATTATTAACTTTCAACGTGCACCGTACGTAATAATATCGCACATGGTCGATTCCCGTTAAAACAAAGGTTGAATTCTAAACAATGCAAGTTGATCAACATTCGTTAAATGTACATACTGTATTACGTGCACAAGTATAATGATTAGTATATATTATAGTATTGCATTTGTTCGAATTTATGTTTCGTGTATTGCGATCATAATACGCGCAGCGGGTTAAACAATTATTATATGTGAGAAATTAAAAAAAATTATTCAATTACTTTCCGAGTGCGAAAATTCAACAAATATTATAATGAATCGGATGCAGTTATGTGTAAAGTTATAATATTGTGCATTTTAGAAAATAATTTAAAAAAATAAAAATTAATCAATAGAGAATATATTATGTACCAATTTATATTCCATAAACATACAATTTTCTAAAAATGTGTAATAATTTGTCGAAATTTGATAAATTATAATAACGTGTTTGTGTTTCATGTATACTTATATAAAATAATAAAGATTAACAGTGTTTAAATATAATATTAGGTAATTTTTTTTTTTTGTACGAAATTGATTTTTGGTAAATAAATATTATTAATATTATTACATTATTATTATTATTATTATTATTATTATTATTATTATTATTATTATTATT